>NC_044049.1:23864929-24072429 GCF_902167405.1 Gadus morhua | reverse complement strand
ATGAGCAGACACCTTGATGGGGATATATACTAGAGCATTTCACTTAATTTGCATTATTCCTCAGTAATCTCAACGAGAGTACCTGAACATGTCTGGAAGAGGTAAGACCGGAGGAAAAGCGAGAGCCAAGGCTAAGACCAGGTCATCCCGTGCCGGGCTCCAGTTCCCAGTAGGCCGTGTCCACAGACTTCTTCGCAAGGGTAACTATGCTCATCGAGTCGGTGCCGGAGCTCCAGTCTACCTGGCTGCCGTGCTTGAGTATCTGACCGCTGAGATCCTGGAGTTGGCCGGGAACGCCGCCCGTGACAACAAGAAGACCCGCATCATCCCCCGCCATCTGCAGCTGGCCGTGCGAAACGACGAAGAGCTCAACAAACTCCTCGGTGGCGTGACCATCGCTCAGGGCGGTGTGCTGCCTAACATCCAGGCCGTCCTTCTGCCCAAGAAGACCGAGAAGCCCGCCAAGAAGTAAACTGAAAACCCATCTACAATAACAAAAGGTTCTTTTAAGAGCCACTCAAATCTACTAAGAGATATTCCGTCCAGAAGGTCAACTGAAATAATTATCTCAAATGATTAGAAGCAGGATGCCCAATTCTGATCTTCTTAAAATCTTTACATGGACCTTACTGTTTATTAGGGTAGTTTCATGCCCATTTTTATGCTAAACATGATGAATGGCCTAGCAATTAGTTGCTGCAATGAGCGCTCAAAGTCTCACGTCTCCAGTAAAAGCAAGAGGTGTTAGAACACCGGTTGTATAAGGGTAATGTTTCATGGGGTAAAGCTTCGCTAGGTATTTATTTGTTCTTTATTACATTGTAGGTTTAGCCTACTGCCGATTCATTTGTGTTTATTATTTATTTTTATACAATGCAAGTATGCTAGATTCAGTAGCCTAATTCCAACTATAAATTGTAAAATCTCCAAATTCACGAAACTTTATTGGTATGATTTTGATATTTCTAGCATAATTTTCTTTCTTCATGCACCCACTAGGATACATTGCTTGATTACCAAAAACAAAAATCTTAAGAACTGAAACGGGTTTAGGTGAAATAACTTTATTGTTTGTTTTCTTTGTATAAATCCTGTTTGGAAAATTTGTGTTAGACACACCACGAACATGCCAAATGAAGCTCATCACACTAATTAGGAAACACTTATCTTATTCTTCATATAATTTGGATAGGCTACATTCACTAAACATTTATTTTTTTTATATGCTGTTTTATCGATATGCTACGAAAGCCATCGCCCGCTCCAAGTTATATTAATAATTTTATTTTTAATCTAGTTGTGTAGAGGGAGGGTTCTGTGCTGAATAAAGGGCAATGGGCGGGGCCTGTAGAGAATGGGAGGGATCTGTAACAGTAGGCTGCCCCGAATCTCTCGAAGGTCCTCAGGAAGCCTTTATAAAGTCAGAGCGCTCGTTCAGCGTCACATTGAGTAGATTACCAAAGCTTCTCGAACATGTCTGGACGCGGCAAAGGCGGAAAGGGGCTCGGAAAAGGAGGCGCCAAGCGTCATCGTAAAGTACTTCGTGATAACATCCAGGGAATCACCAAGCCCGCCATTCGCCGTCTGGCTCGTCGTGGCGGTGTGAAGCGTATCTCCGGCCTCATCTACGAGGAGACCCGCGGTGTCCTCAAGGTGTTCCTGGAGAACGTGATCCGTGATGCCGTCACCTACACCGAGCACGCCAAGAGGAAGACCGTCACCGCCATGGATGTTGTCTATGCTCTGAAGAGGCAGGGACGTACCCTGTACGGTTTCGGCGGTTAAACCATTTTTCGACCAACTATAAACCCAAAGGCTCTTTTAAGAGCCAACCAAATAATTCTAAGAGATTCTTACCATGATCTACGTTTTAGTTTGCGCTGAATAATTGTTATGGACCTAGTATCGGTTGGTGTTAATGCCACAATATTAATAACTTGTGTTGCCTGTTGTGAAAATAGTAAACTGACCTGAAGTCAGATGGTTATTTAGACTAATTAAACGGAATACCGAGAGTAGTTATGGCGGTAGACGTATGACGAATGCCTAGATACATCTAATTCTAGAAACGATAATCCAATTTGATTTCCTATTTTCGAATCTTGACACAAACATTTTTGAACACTAATGTGTTTTTGATTCATCAAAGTTTATTATTTTAGGCTGCTGAAATCCGACATGAATAGAGAGTAGCGCTGCCACTGAAATAAGGCCACTTAACGAGCATTAGAATCTGCCAATAAGGTTAAGTGTGGATTGATTTAAAGAGACTTATAGCGAGAGTTTTAGATGCTACAATGGAAACTCATAAACTGAAATAATACAAATTATGTTCAAAGTAGTCAGCAAATCATCTGTCATTAACGTGAAAATGGATCTCAGTTCTTAGGCAAGTTTAAAGTCAGCTTGGGTTCTTTAGAAATAATATGCGGGGTGACTATTGTAAAAATTTGGTTAACATTTTTTAGCTGATACGTTTTCAACATTTAGCTCAATTTCCTCACATAGTAGGAAAAGGGAACCACGCCCACTGCAGTGGCTTCAAATCGCGCGGCAACGATCGCACGGTTTCTCTTCTTAGTCGGCTGATCCATGATAAGATGAGATAAGACAGCCTTTATTGTCATTGTACAGTCGCCTTTACAACGAAATTGGGAGTTCCAACTGGAGGTGCATTACACATACAAAAAAACAACAAGCAATTTAAGTAAAAAATTTTAAAAAACAAGACAGAAATCACAAGAAAAACATTGGGAACAAGACAAGGACAGGCGTGGTGAATAATAAACACAAAATGTAAAAGGCCGTAAGCATATTCCACTTTATAGAAAGTGAGGTGTATGTGTTTAATGTTTTATGTTTTATGAGTGTTAAGTGTCCTGATTGCCCAAGGAAAGAAGCTGTTGTTCAGTCTGTTGGTTCTGCTCTACAGGCTCCTGTACCTCCTACCAGAGGGCAGTAGGCTGAGCAGGTTGTGGCCGGGATGGAGGAGGTCACGGATGATCTTTCTTGTTCTTGAGATGCATCGAGAGCTGGCGATGTCATCCAAGGTGGGCAAGGGAGAGCCAATCGTTTTTTCAGCTGACCTTATCACCCTCTGCAGCCTTTTTCTGTCAGCCACTGTGCAGCCAGCATACCACACAGTGATGGAGAAGGCCAGCACACTCTCGATGGTGGAGCGGTAAAAGGTCACCAGCAGCTTCTCCTCCAGTCACCATTTATGTAGAGAGGGGAAGGAGCAGCTCTTTGTCTCCTGAAATCCATTATAACCTCCTTTGTTTTTTTTGTGTTAAGGGTCAGGTTGTTTGCGCCACACCACTCCACCAGCCGCTGCCCCTCATCCCTATAGGCCAACTCGTCTCCTCCGGTTATGAGCCCCACCACAGTTGTATCATCCGCGAATTTGACTATTGTGTTGGGGGTGGCTGGGAGTACAGTCATGTGTGTAGATGGCATACAGGAGTGGGCTCTGCACGCAGCCTTGTGGAGAACCCGTACTGAGCATGAGGGTGGAGGAGCTGTGGCTGCCAATTTTGACAAACTGCGGTCGATTTGTAAGAAAATCTTTTATCCGACACAGGTTGCGGGGGGAGGGTGGGGGGGGGGAGTCCAGGGCAGCCAGCTTGCTCACAAGGATGTCAGGGATGATGGTATTAAAGGCAGAGCTGTAGTCGACGAAGAGCATCCTTACGGAGGTCTCCGGGTGTTCCATGTGGCTGAGTGCTGTGTGGAGGGCTGTGGAGATGGCATCATCAGTTGATCGGTTTGCTTTGTATGCAAATTGGAAGGGGTCAAAGGTTGAAGGGAGGTATTCTTTGATGTGATGAGTCATATGCCTCTGAAAACATTTTGCAACCAATGGTGTTAGTGCAATGGGGATGTAGTCACTGAGCTAATTGATAGTTTAATTTTTGGGGACAGGGATTATGGCAGCCTACTTGAGACATGGTGGGATCGTGGCATGTGTCAGGGACAGGTTGAATATCTTAGTGAAGACCACTGCCAGCTGATCAGCACAAGCTTTGATTTCTTCACCAAGCACTCCATCAGGTCCAGGGGCTTTTCTTGTGTTCTCAATGTTCTTTTTTATAACTTTGCTTTGATTGCTTTTCTTTGGTTAAAGGGAAACGTCAACCATTTGCATTAAGCTTTGTATCGTTAGAAACTCACTCATATTTTTGAAGGGTCGTGCATAATTCCGTTATTTTCCCTGGAGACCGGA
The DNA here is from genome assembly GCF_902167405.1 of Gadus morhua. Taxonomy (NCBI): domain Eukaryota; kingdom Metazoa; phylum Chordata; class Actinopteri; order Gadiformes; family Gadidae; genus Gadus; species Gadus morhua. The sequence continues at coordinate 24,068,207 of NC_044049.1, read as the reverse complement.
GAGATCCGTATCGATCTCTAACATCTTCCCTGCCTCAAGTAGCCCAGATGAACCGAGGAGTATCTTTCCTGGCCGCTGTATTGTTGGGGCAGTCCAGTGGGACATAGAGTCTCTGGTGTGCTTCGCCCAACCAGACAATGCTGCACCCAGTCAGTGCCCTGTAAACCGCCTGTTTGTCCCTGTGTCCCTCCGTTCCCAGGACTTGTAGTGCGGTCATTCATCCCGACTCTCCTGCCACCCTGGAACTAGGCGCACCCAAGCCTTCATCCGCCTTCGATTTTGGTGGCCTACCATTGGAGGTGATGTTCATGCCTTTGTCTCTGCCTGTTCCGTCTGTGCACGGAGTAAGAACTCCACACAACCTCCTTCCGGCCTGTTGCAGCCCCTACCCATACCCAAGAGACCCTGGTCCCACATTGCTCTGGATTTCGTTACTGGTCTTCCACCCTCTGATGGTAACACCACTATTTTCACAGTTAGTGATCAATTTTCCAAATCAGTACATCTTGTTCCATTACCAAACATCCCTTCCGCCAAGGAGACGGCCAACTTAGTCATTGTACATGTGTTCAAGTACCATGGATGGCCTGTGGATGTAGTTTCCGACAGGGGCCTACAGTTCACGCCTCACTTCTGGAAAGCCTTCTGCACTCTCATTGGTGGTTCGGTCAGTTTGTCCTCAGGGTACCATCCCCAAATCAATGGCCAGATGGAGTGAGCAAATCAACAACTTGAGACTAATTTGCGTTGCATGGCAGCTGAGAGACCTCTCTCCTGGAGCTTCCAGCAACCTTGGGTTGAGTATTCAATTAATTCCCTCCCATTTGCCTCCTCAGGGCTCTCTCCTTTTGAATGCTGTCTCGGCTACCAGCCCCCCCTATTCCCTGCTCAGGAAGCAGAGTTCAGCGTGCCTTCAGCCCTGGCCTTCATCCGCCGTCGCCGTCAGACAGGGAGAAGGACACGGACGGCTCTGCAGCATGCCTCGGTCCAGATGAAGTGTCAGGCTGACCACCATCGCTCTAAGGCTCCTCCCTATCGTGGGGGACAGCATGTCTGGCTGTCTACCCAGGACATTCCGCTCAGGGTGGAGTCTCGGAAACTTGCACCCCGCTTCATTGTTCCTTACCCCATTGAGAGAATTATTGGCCCCGCTGCTGTCCGTCTAAAAGTTCCCCCAACCTCCGCCGCATCCATCCCACCTTCCATGCCTCCAGGGTTAAGCCCTTTGTCTGTAGCCAGCTCTACCCCGCCCCCAAGCCCCCTCCTCCACCGCGAGTCATTGATGGCTCAGAGACCTTCACTGCTCACCAGCTCTTAGAGGTCCGTCGCCAGGGCCGCGGCCTCCAGTTCCTAGTCGACTGGGAGGGTTACAGTCCAGAAGAAAGGTGCTGGGTTCCACCTTGTGACATTTTTGACCGTTCACCCAATAAAGACTTTCTGGAGAAACATCCAGTTCCCCCACTTAAAACGCCGGGATGCGTCCGGAGGAGGAGGGGTACTGTAAGGGATCCTGATATTCAAGTTCCTGTTTTTTCAGAAACATGTGCTTTTACTTACATTTTGTAGGTCTGTTGGTGGGGTCATGTGCTTTTCTGTTTGTTTTGTACTTTTGACTCCACCCTGTTACTCCTGTCTTGATTCGAATTGCTGCCTCTTTGTGAAAACAGCCGTTGATAATGTGTGTTGATTGGTTTGTGGGTATTTAAGCTCAGTGTGCCAATCAGTCTCTGTTGGATCGTACCAGTATGTTCCCTATGCCTTGCTCGAAATAAACCCAGAGAAAGTTTTTGAAACCAAGCCTTCTGTCTGCAATTGGATCATTTTCTACTGAATGCCTAACAAGTCTTCTGGCTTGAAATGGAGACTGCAAACCGTCTTTTGTATTACGGCTGTGTCTTGTCCAAACTTTGGGTGATGATAGCCCGTAGCCACTGTTGGCAACACTCCAAATCTCTAGGTAGGAGATGAAAACTTACCAATTGCCCTTTCCTTGTCCTGCTTAAACATCCCGGTACCATGCAAAAGTTCACCATTTCCAAAGAAATACAAACGTGGAGTAATTCTCTAATTAGTTCACCAATGAGTTCATAACACTAGAAATGTTGCGTGAACGTGATTTTCAACTGACCTGGATCCCGCAGAAGGAGCAATTCAAGTTACGGTTGGAGAACACGGAAAGACATTGGGAGATGGAGACTGCGTTGAGGAGGAATGAAATTGCGGCAGCCTTCAACCAGTCATTCCTAGGTGTGCTGGGGCAGCTTGTGGAGGCAATGCGGGACGGGCGTTTGTGACCCCAAGACTGGACCGATCACAGAATTTTGCATCATAGGCACTTTTGGCACACAGAGTAGACGTTGCACGTTTTAATTATTGTTTGGATTCTGCACTTTTTTTATATATTGTTTGGATTCTGCACTTTTTTTATATATTGCTTGGATTTTGCCCTTTTTTGACTATATATAGTTGCCTATGCTGTGCTGCATTCTATGCTTTATTTTGGTTTTAAAAAATAATTTCTATACTTGGGATTTGTTTCACAATTTCCTCTTTCATCTGCACTGTTTGGTAAATTCATCACACACAAAAGAACCATACCTATTTCTCCCCATGAAAACGGGATTATTAAATTCTCATTGTGTCCATTCCTGGGTGGTGCTGGATCTCAGTACCCCGGCAACTGAGACAAGTCGAGAGACAGCTGGGGTTGGATAGCAATATCATGGTTCTTCTGTTGAATGGAACGCAACTCGTTAAATGGCAAATGGACTGGATCTTAGAAATGGGTTCAACAGTTACAAGTGTACCAGAAGATGTTTGTGTGCAATTCACATTGTTAAAACCTAATCTGAATTTTGGAATTGTTAATTATACCCATGTGAGGTTTGATAAGGAGGAGGGGGTAGATGGAGGGTGTGGTACGGTTGAACATGTTATTGAGTATTGAATCTTAATGTATTGAGCATTGTGGAAGGAAAATACGAACACTGGTTTAAATTCTTCAAATTAACAGGTTTAATAAATATATATTTAATTGATTCGTTGTTTCCCACATTCTAGCTGCACGGCGGTAATACACCTTCATATTTGTCATCGACCATTAACAAGACATATTTGTATAGTCTTCTACGTTGAAGATGGACATCGTCCTATTCGGATAGGACCCGGAGGTAAGCTGAGTCCCCTCCCTCTCCCTTTGTCCCCTCCTCCTCCCCCTCCTCCTCGCTTTGTCAACTCCGCCTTCTTTTGGCCCCTCCCCCGGAGCTGTCCCTACAAGAAGCAAGATTTTCTCTGTTACGTTATCATTCTGCATCAAAATGTCTGGACGCGGCAAGGGAGGAAAGGGACTCGGAAAAGGAGGCGCCAAGCGTCACCGTAAAGTTCTGCGTGATAACATCCAGGGAATCACCAAGCCCGCCATCCGCCGTCTGGCTCGTCGTGGCGGTGTGAAGCGTATCTCTGGCCTCATCTACGAGGAGACCCGCGGTGTCCTCAAGGTGTTCCTGGAGAACGTGATCCGTGATGCCGTCACCTACACCGAGCACGCCAAGCAGGGGCGCTGCCAGGAATTTTGGGCCCTATGAAAGATTCTAATTTTGGGCCCCCCCCAACATCTATCGACTGTTTTGGTAAACATGGCCCAGCATCACAATAGCACTTCAGTTAGACTTTTCGTTGCCCCTTCATGGAGTATGGGTTTGTGTGACTTTAAATAAGGGTATGAACTTACTTATTAAACGTATTTCATTCAGTTAGTGACATCATGTAATTCAAGTAATAAACTAAGTATTTATAGCCTACTGTCTTTTAGGCAGCAGTCTTATACATATTGTCCAATAGCTGCTTAAACACAATTTTACAACAATGTCCTTCTCTCATGCTAAAATTGGACTTGACCCAGTTTGGTTTCAACACATCAACTTTTCAGCAAATCCAAACACACTGTTTTCCACACAACACAAATACCTATGGAAATCCAATGGAATTTTGTGTTGAAAATAAAGCTGTGTGTACAGATTCACAAATACAGAAATTTGATTGTTATGCTAAAATTGTCTGTAAGCAGCTTGAAACTGTACTACAATTGTCAGTTTGATTATTGATTACCCATTCATGTAGTTAGTGACCTTGCTTTGTAATTGAGAGTACATTACAATGTTAAACCAGTACATGGCAGCATAAGCCTGTGGATGCTTCACAGCCAGAGCCCCAAGAAACCATAAGAGTACTCACAATTTCATACCTTGTATAACTGCAATAGTCTTTTCAGAAGACATGATGCACTGCAAAAAAATCCACCGTTTCTTCTTACTTTAAACACATATTTATTATGCAAGTACAATTTCAAATTCCATAAATAGTACATAAAAAAGATACATTAAAAAGATAGACTCTTATAGGAACTGAATTAACATTACAATTGCTTGACATCAACACAAATATTTACACTTCAGCTTCAAACAATATGAAAAAAAATCTCAATTTACACTGTTCATGAATAAAAAGTTTAATTGCTGAAGTCTAAAGTGCAAAAAATAGCTCCAAGTAACAATCAAAATGTAAACAAAGAACATAATTTACAGTGCAATTGCATACAATATCAATGGATCCACATTGTAGACATCAATAAAAATATACAAGTAACAAGAGTTACAGTAAAAGAAAGAAAAACATTCTGTTTTCTCGAACCTAACGACTGACCGTTAAATACTGAAATATGATCTAGCCTAGAAGGCACCCTCATTCAAAACTTTCATCCTAAAGCAACTAACATCCTGCCAAACTAATGTTGCTTACCTCCTTCTCCGAAATGGAATCCAGTCGTGGTGGCCGTGGGCGGATCTAGTCCTCCTCCTGAAGTTGAAAATGCACATATTTAAGACACGTTAGGTTCTTTTGAAAAAAATATTTTGTATTAAAAGACTAGTTTATCACGGTCGTTCGTCCACATTTGCCGTTTGTTCGCTGTGACAATAAAGGTGGAGTTTTTAAATAGAAAACTATGCTAACTAGCATGCTCTCTTGGAGGCTAATCCAAGAATTCTGCTTGTTAGCCTACCATTTGATAGAGTTTGAAAACGCAAGGTCATTGAGTGAGCATACCTTCTTTATTGGCGAATAATTGAGTGACCAGTTGCCTGCCTCTTTTGGCCCTCTCCTCTTTCTCCCGTCTTTCCTTCAGTTTTTGCCAACCTGACTTCATTTCTGTAGCTGTCACCACCAGCTCACCATCATGTGGTTAAGACCTGACCTCAGCCAGCCCAGCCGCTCTGTACACTTGCTGCCAGTGCCAGCATCTCACATTTCGGATGCTGTTCGATTCAACGCATCGTGCGTTGCGGCTGAACCATTTCGCAAGAGCTCAGGGGGAAGGCCAAATGACAATATGTTAATTAACTAACGAAAACGTTATGGAAATCGACAGTTGTGAGTTTAATACGTTTATTTCCAATTACCATTTCTTTGTAATGAGACATTTAAAAAAAAAAAAAAAAGGCAAGAACGCCAAGAGGAAGACCGTCACTGCCATGGATGTTGTCTATGCCCTGAAGAGGCAGGGACGTACCCTGTACGGCTTCGGCGGTTAAACCAGTCCCTCAACCAACTATAAACCCAAAGGCTCTTTTAAGAGCCACCCAAATTAATTTGAGAAGCTTCCGACTAGTGTGCTTGTAGGCCTATATCATATTATAATAACTTGTAAAGTCGCACTTACAAATGACGCGACTTGTAGTTGAACGCAGCAGTCAGTTTCATGAGCCTTCATTTTAATAAGTACCATTTAACGAAGGCAAACTGTCATTTACTGTGTTATGCATGTTGTCCTTAACATAGCCTACATAAGGAGCTTTTTGTATAAACTGGATGTGAATAATACTTTGACGGACTTTAGCGTTACATTTATTTATCTTACGCCTTTTTCCAAATTTAAAAAGGAAAGAAATGTATTTAAATTAAATTCCGTAGCCTATGTGAATATCCACACAGTCAGTAGGATCGCTAAAGTAATGCTTCTAAGAGGTGGAAATCAAAAGTTAAACACATTTTTTTTTGAGGATAGGATTCATATAGTTTAATGTACCATTCAATATGCATGGTTTTAGGGGCTTTATGTAGGCCTATATAGTGAATCTTTACTACTATTGAACGAATATGCATCCCAACCGACAGGATACAAAGGATCTGTATTCTAGCCAATCACACAAATGGACGGCCCCTTGTTGATCTGCATACGCCTCCAATAAATACGCCAGCAGGTCGCAGGTTTGACCACTAGACAGACATCATGCCTGCTGACGTTGCTAAACCCGCGCCCAAGAAGGGCTCCAAGAAAGCCGTTTCCAAGACCGCTGTTAAGGGCGGCAAGAAGCGCCGAAAGACCAGGAAGGAGAGCTATGCCATCTACGTGTACAAGGTGCTGAAGCAGGTCCACCCCGACACCGGCATCTCCTCCAAGGCGATGGGAATCATGAACTCCTTCGTCAACGACATTTTCGAGCGCATCGCCGGTGAGGCCTCTCGTCTGGCTCACTACAACAAGCGCTCCACCATCACCTCCAGGGAGATCCAGACCGCAGTCCGCCTGCTGCTCCCCGGTGAGCTGGCCAAACACGCTGTGTCTGAGGGCACCAAGGCTGTGACCAAGTACACCAGCTCCAAGTAGACTACCACTTGATCCAAACAAACGGTCCTTTTAAGGACCACCCAATACATTCCAAGAGTTTATCCGTACCAAACCATTTGTCACTGTATCAACCAGATATGCAACGTTTCTCTATATGGAGTTCAATGTGTTGAAGCATTAGTTGCTACTGTTATTGCCATCCTGTTGGGATTAGCAATCGATTTTTTTCTGAATGAGTTTTTAAACATAGGTGCGTCAGTAGTATAATGCAAACGTGAGGTCGGAAAATCACTGAATGCAATAGGTCTATGACGAACTTCACTTAATTTAATGAACTACCCACAATATTGACATGTTGAGACGGACCTTTATGTAGGGATAGTATATAAATGTACGATTGTATACATCTCCATCACGAGATGTCAACTCCTGTTATGACGACGAGGTGTTGGTTGAACCACGTTACCACTCAGCGAGTCTCCTTTTGTCAAAACGTGGGACTGCGGCATAAAATAAACGACCTTTGCCATTCCCGCGTTTTACTTTTCGAATAAGAAGGACTATATTAATATTAATTATGCAGGATAACTAGGCCTACGTGTTTTGTTACACAGTAAGTAGTTGGCAGCTATCATACATTAACTATGTAGGCTATTTAGTATAGTAAATACCAGTAAGTAACATATTGGATCTCAAGTAGATACACTACATAACAGAAGATAAGGTCGATTCATGAGGTAGTGCATTAGATGAAGAGCATATAACAAACGGCTTAGAATTAACAAGAATAAAGGCTCTTAAAGTTGTGTGGTTGGCTCTTAAAAGAGCCTTTGTGGGGCTGGGGTTCAAAATAACCCATGCGGGAACATCTACTTCTTCTTTGGGGCTGCCTTTTTAGCGGTTTTGGGTTTGGTCACCTTCTTCACTGGCGTCTTCTTGGCTGGTTTGGCAGCCTTTTTGGGGCTCTTCGCTGCCTTCTTGGGGGTCTTCACCACCAACTTCTTAGCTGCGACTGGCTTTTTCGCCTTTTTCGGAGTTGCTTTCTTAGCGGCAGCGGGCTTTGCGGCAGCAGCCTTCTTGGCTGCGGGTTTCTTGCTCTTCTTCGGTGTAGCCTTCTTTACGGCGGCGGGTTTCTTTGCAACGGGCTTCTTTGCAGCGGGCTTCTTAGCTTTTGGGGCGGCAGCCTTTTTGGCTGCTGGCTTCTTCGCCTTGGCCTCCTTGTTCAGCTTGAAAGACCCAGATGCACCGGCGCCCTTGGTCTGGACCAGGATTTCTTTCTTGACGAGTGCTTTGATGGTGGTGTTGACGCGGGAGTTGTTCTTGTCAACGTCGTAGCCGTCGGCGGCCAGAGCCTTCTTCAGAGAGTGCACGGAAACTCCGCTGCGCTCTTTGGAAGCAGTGACCGCCTTGACGATCAGGTCGCTCACGCTGGGTCCGGCCTTCTTAGCCTTCACCACCGTCTTCTTCTTCGTTGCTTTCGCCGGGACGGCGGCAGCGGCAGCGGGGGCAGCAGCAGGAGCAAGTTCAGCCATCTTCTTCGGTTGGTATGATTCGAGGGTCGGATCAAAAAGTTGTCCTTGGTGCGCCAGTGGGCTGTCCTTATACACGCGATGAGAACCGTAGAGACTCAACCACGGAAGGTTTTCCCGGTGAGGAAGAAATGTCGCCTCGTTTGTGTTTCCTCCATAATTGTATCCGGATTAAATTCATACACTATGTCAATATTAGACACGACACCGTAACAAACAACAAGAAGACAAGTTATATTTTTACCGTACCAAGTTTTATGAACCGTCGATGTCGGGAATATTTCTTAAACATCGTAGATTGTGACGTGACGTGGTTGTGATATCACTTAGGTTTATTTGAGATTCGTTTATAACAATACGTTAAGACTTAAATAATTCCGGCAGGGCTTTTAAGATGACTGATATTTCAGAGAAACTGTTGGTATGGCTGAATATGTCCTGTGTGTTTGTAGTATAGGCTAAAATGAACGTATTTCGTGGCTGGTAAACACAGGCTTTAATGTAGGGTTGCATATAGCAGCCAGGACAATCAGACACGTGGATTTAAAATACATTGCCTATCTTTGTCATCAGGATTATAAGGCTTAACATTGCATGTTTAACATAAGACGTGGTCGTTTATATTGTGAAAACTTTACATGTTCCAGATCAATAATGAACCAAACCACGAAGCCAGGCTAATGAATCATTGCTTTTCGTTTCAGTTAGGACAGGTTTGCCGTCAAATAGTTGTATTTATTTATGTAGTGGTAATAGGCCTATTTGAGTTCCAAATATGAGTGAAACTACACATTAAAATATATTGCCTACGCAAATAAATGACAACCCTTTTCATTCAACTCTGTAAATGCAAGTCAATCAGGCCCGACAAGGACAAGCAATGAGTGCAATGCAGTAGGCCTACTCGTCTTTACGTTTAGTTGTTTTATGTATTTAAGTTCTAAATAATAAACTAAAATATTTTACACTGACAAGTTTTCACATGTCTGGCTTTTCACAACACTTGCGTTTAGGCCTACTCTAATAACCACTCAATGAGTTATCACTAGTGTACAGGCCTAATAGAAGATTCCCCTTGGACATCAAATCTCAGAGTTCTTATAGTAGGGTTGTGTTCCTAAAAAGGACCATAGGTTTCAGATTAAGTAAAGATGTTTAGTCCTACTGCCAACTGCGCAAATACTTATCTGGATAGTCACTCTGAAAACATAGCGTCTAAACAGCACCTCTGTTTAGTGGGCATCTTTGATGCAAATAAACGTAGGCTATATTGTAGCGTATTTGGGTGGTCCTTATAAGGACCATTTGTTTAAGATTAATTTATGTTTACATGGAGCAGGTGTACTTGGTGACAGCCAGGCCTAACAAAGGTTTTCAATATCTGGAAGCTGTATGATAAGCTCTTAAAATAGACTAAGTGTTTTCATTTAGCTATAGATTTTCCAAGCCTCATGGAATAAGCAAGCGGTGCAGGAACAGCGCAATAATTTATTGGGCAGTTTAGGTAGTCTAAATAAATCACAGCTACATTGCAGATATATTCGTGGGCATCCAGTCATTTTCTGTTCATAATTTAGCCCCTTTTTTAGAGAGGGTGAAAGGCATTCATGACTTGATCTTGCTTTAACGAGGAAATTAATCGGAAAATAAAATGTTTTTGATTCAAATAAGGAAACTCTTGTAGTGTAGTTAGGTGGTCCTTAAAAGGACCGTTTGTTTAAGATAAGGTGGCAAGTTTACTTGGAGCTGGTGTACTTGGTCACAGCCTTGGTGCCCTCAGACACGGCGTGCTTGGCCAGCTCACCGGGGAGCAGCAGGCGGACGGCGGTCTGGATCTCCCTGGAGGTGATGGTGGAGCGCTTGTTGTAGTGAGCCAGACGAGAGGCCTCACCGGCGATGCGCTCAAAGATGTCGTTGACGAAGGAGTTCATGATTCCCATCGCCTTGGAGGAGATACCGGTGTCGGGGTGGACCTGCTTCAGCACCTTGTACACGTAGATGGCATAGCTCTCCTTCCTGGTCTTTCTGCGCTTCTTGCCGCCTTTCACTGCGGTCTTAGATACGGCTTTCTTGGAGCCTTTCTTGGGCGCGGGTTTGGCAACTTCAGCAGGCATGATGTCTGTAGAAAATGAGACAGCGTTCGACTTCAGTATATATAGGAGGAGCATGCAAATCAGCAAGGGGAAATGCATTTGTGTGATTGGCTAGAATGCAGGAGTGTTTCGACTGGATGACGTCGCAGTTGATGAAGCAAATAATTAACCGCGCATCAAAATAACCGCGCGCGGGCTTTCTAAATAATATGATCGTATATATATATATATATATATAGGCCTATATATATTTCTTTTTTTTCTTTTTTTTTTTCTCGTATTTCAAGTTCTGTGTTAGATTAATTTATTCCTAGGCATTTGTTTTGATATTAAGTGTAGTAAGTGTATTTGTTTTTTATCTTAAAGAGCAAGCCAGTACCTATACTCTATAAGATGGAATTCCGAAAAAATTAAAAGGCCCCAGCCAACGTTTTTTCCATGTGGAAGTGTAACGTTCAACTCCTGTGTTTTGAGAATGGCTATAGAGAACATTTCCTTTTTTTTCCCCCTGGAATTGTATATTTCGGCAACAGAGCTAAAGATAGAGATTAGTCGTTTTTGATCATGTTTACAACTTGGCTTAAAAGTTATGCAAAACGTATGAGGATGCCCTATCTGGAGATATGTGGCTATCATCAATGTGAAAACCATCAAACTTATTTGGGTGGCTCTTAGAAGAGCCCTTGGGTTTATAGGTGGTTCATTGTGTCAAAACTCAACACACAAGCAAATAAGACAACAACACTGGGAAATAAACCATTCACATCTATGTCAAATTGAAACTCGGCTATCGAAACCTAACAATTCTTTGTAAAAATGGCACTCTGATGTCAAAATGAAACACACTTCCATCATATGAATACACTTTCAGATCAGCAGCAACACACTGGTCTACTTTATATAAAACACTGCTGTCTTTCATGTTCACTGTTTTTATTCAGTTCCACAGAGAGCACGTTTTCACCACAACCAAAATAAATACTAAATACTGTACATTGCAGTACTGAACATTACAGTGCAGTAAATACAGTTTGAGCAAAATAAATAAACCCTATTGTACTGTGAACACAGAAAAACATGGCAATTGTGCATAGGTGGGCTTATGGACCCTGCCGTCTGTTGGGGTCTGGCCATAGGATCTCATCAACATCGGTCATATACGCACCATCTCCAAGCCGAAAATAATTCTTCTATGGGGTTTAGAAATGGTGTGTAAGGGGGCAAGTATAGGACTTCAAATTGATGATGGTTGGTGAACCAGTTGCGGACCAGAGCAGCCCGATGGAAACTAAGATTATCCCAGACAACAACAAACCTGGGCTGCTCTGGTCTGTCCTGTACAGCTGCATCGTGAAGTGCATCCAGAAATGTTATTATATGTTCGGTATTGAAGGGACCTAGTTTTGTTTGATGGTGCAGTAGCCCTTGAAGGCTTATGGCAGCACACAATGAGATATTTCCCCCGCGCTGCCCCGGGACTTGCACAATTGCCCTTTGGCCAATTATGTTACGACCCCGTCGTCTTATTTTGCTGAGGTTGAATCCAGCCTCATCAATGTAAATAAATTCATGAGGCTGTGCAGCTCAATCCATCTCCAAGATGCGCTGTAACAATACAAAATACATACAATATAGATTTTAGATGCATTACTCAAAACACTCAACTACAGTACTACACATACAGAACCCCCACCCCATCGAACAGGTACCTGGTACCTCTCTGAATGTATCTATGTGGTACTGATACAATGGCACATATTCAGCTGTAACTGGATGACACCAATACTGTATTGTAAATGTAAAGGACTGTCACACTTACCTGTACATATTCACGTCAAAGTCCTTTGACCCTGACACTGTTTCTCTCAAATCGGACCCTGTACAATTGCTTCATGGTAATTTGGTGCTTTACCAAGATGCATCTGATAGTGGAAATGCTCACTCGCTCTATGTTATTCAATACTTCTCTATCTGCAATTATTTGTTGCTGTAGCTGGTTGAGACGGATTGCATTGTTTGCTCGGACCAGGTCCACAATGGCAAGTTTCTGCTGTTGGGTGAACAGGCGTTTGGCGTCCGCCCCCAGAAGGTCTTCTAGTCATTCTATAGAAAAAAGCAACGACGAAATGATACTGTATTGGTTTGCTTCTTTTTTATAGTACTGTATATAATGTACTTTACTGTATATACCATAGAAAGTACTGAAACATCTCAATGTAGGCAATCACAAAACTACCACTTTCGTTCAAAAAGGAGCATCAGCCACCCTGCAATACAGTACATATTACGTATTACTCTACGTACTACGTACGTAGAGTAAAAGTAGAGAGTTGAAGACATACCTGATTTCGAGTCGGAATGTCCTTATTATGGATGAAACTGTTGGTGTTCAGTTTTGGAAGAAGGTGTTTTCAGGTGTGTAATTAAGTATGCTCAATTAACCAATGTTTTTAGGATTTTGAATAGATGTGTTTTCCCAATGGTACAATGAGACGTCATTTTTTAATTAAGTGTCATATGTATGAAATAGTGTGTAGTCTGCAGGAGCAAGTGTGTTGCAGAAAGGAGCAATTGTGTTGCACAATTGCAACTAAAGTGCAAAGCAGTGCTTTTGTTTAAGGAATGGTTACATGTTTCAAGGTATAGAAACAAAAACTTCAAGTTGTGTTGCTTTGGTCTAAGCATGTGTCTATAGTGTTCAAGCAATTTAAAAAAACTGTAATATCACATTTTCTATACATTTTTTCACACATTTCTCTTATCGTTTCCCTTTTTGTTTTCTCATCTTTTATTAAAATACCATTTTCATTTAGTATTGGGCCCACATGCTTATTTTCGAGTTTCTTTTGTTGCATACTTGCCAGGTTATGTACATTGGTAGGACATGCTGTGTCCCCTATACCTGCCTGTAGGCGAAGGCAAAATGATACATCATTTAATTTGGCCAGCTCAATTTCCATTTGAATAATGAATGAATTTATTCTTTATTCTGCCATAGTATTTATTTAAGGGGGGGGGGGGGGTAATAATAAGTAATAATATTTGAGGCGATTTATATTTATTTATTTTAGCAGCGAAATGCATTGTGTGTGTGTGTGTGTGTGTGTGTGTGTGTGTGTGTGTGTGTGTGTGTGTGTGTGTGTGTGTGTGTGTGTGTGTGTGCAGGGCCGACGGACTGCGGGGACAAGGGGGACAGTTGTGGGGGGGCCCAAGGCAGAGGGGGGGCCCATGGCAAAAAAAAAAAAAAAAAAAAAAAGAAGAAAATTACCTATCGGCCACGTCTTTCTCCCCCCCCGTCAACAATAGTATAGGGGCCCAGGATTTGGTGCAACGGCCCTGTGTGTGTGTCTGTGTGTGTGTGTGTGTGTGTGTGTGTGTGTGTGTGTGTGTGTGTGTGTGTGTGTGTGTGTGTGTGTGTGTGTGTGTGTGTGTGGGTGTGTGTGTGTACACAACACGCTATTTTATGTTGAAATGCGACGTAATCCAGTGTTCACGAAAACGTACACTGTCAACGTATGCTTTTGGCGACTGGGTTGGCTCTCAGATATACGTGTTTCTAACAAGATCCTATCGTTAAAAGTTACATAAAGTAACGGTTTAATAACACAAACGCAGGAAACACTTGAGCTAGCGAAAGCAGCGTCCCTAGCAACCTGACGGCGTTGAAACATGCGAGCGAGCCGATAAAATCTTCCCAATAACTATAAAACTAAAGATCAGACACAATCACTGACTGAAGATTATTCAAGGAAAAAGTACATCTCGCTAGAAATGTCATTAGAAACACGTTTAATGGTGAATCTGTCAAACAAATCAATAGACAATAGTTGCATAACGTGACGGCATCACCGTTGATAGACATTGATTTCCTTTCGTCTATATGCGACGGTGAGGGATTAACATCAATGTCTATCTGACTGACCCCCGCGTTGAAAAACGACGAAAAAGGTACCCATTTTTCGTCGGAAATGGACGCCAGGGATCATTGGCCATGCGTCACACATTTGACGAGTAGGGAGTGAGACTGTGTTGGTAAAGTAGCCTACTATCTGACTTCGTGTCAGTTGACCGTTATAACGCCAGTGCAATTCATTCATTTTTTTCGACAAATGTATTTGGATTGACCGTTTATACTAGGCCTACTTTATTGATATTGTGGCATTTTCAAAGCCAAGCAAATGCTGAGTAGGACTTAAAGGCTATACCTAGATCAAGGTAGGAGACTCTTAGAAAGATTTGAGTGGCTCTTAAAAGAGCCATTGGGGTCATAGTTTGTTGAGTCTGGTTTAACCGCCGAAGCCGTACAGGGTAGGCCTACGTCCCTGCCTCTTCAGGGCATAGACAACATCCATGGCGGTGACGGTCTTCCTCTTGGCGTGCTCGGTGTAGGTGACGGCATCACGGATCACGTTCTCAAGGAACACCTTGAGGACACCGCGGGTCTCCTCGTAGATGAGGCCGGAGATACGCTTCACACCGCCACGACGAGCCAGACGGCGAATTGCGGGCTTGGTGATTCCCTGGATGTTATCACGGAGAACTTTACGGTGACGCTTGGCGCCTCCTTTTCCGAGCCCCTTTCCTCCTTTCCCGCGTCCGGACATTTTCCAGAAGCTTTGGTAGTCTATTCAATGTGCCACTGAACGAGCGCTCTGACTTTAAAAAGGCTTCCTGAGGACCTTCGAGAGATTCAGGGCAGCCTACCCAGATAGCAAAATGACGTTGAATCAACGTTGAAATATGATCAGGCACTGACGTTGAAAAGACGTTGAAGCCCGACATTGTTTCGATGTTGAAAGCGCTCGTTACGTCCGACATCGTATCAACGTCGGATTTTCAACCATAACTGACGGAGATTCAACCATCATTCAACCATAATCTAAACACTGTTAATAAGGTTGATTTTTAGTTGATTTAATATTGAAACAGTGTTACTGATTCAACCATCATTCAACCATAATCTAAACAATGGTAAGCATCTAATTTAGGTTGATTTAATATTGAAACAATGTTACTGATTCAACCATAATTTAAACATTTGTCAGCTGCTTTATTTGAGGCGAAGAAGACTGAAACGAAATGCAGGGAAACCTGAAAGTTGGTAAGCATGTTTTTTTCAAAAATGTATTCATTTTATTCACGGTTCTCGGCCACACGAATGGCAACAATCAAATCAAATAAGACCAATCACACTTTCATTAATTAATTTAAACTTTATTTAGACAGTGAGACCATAAAACACTCTTTCTGCCTTTTCAAATTCATATTTCCACCGGTGAAGTAGATAGTAGTCCTCTTCACCCCTCCCACCCGCTCAGGAGCGTACCGTAGCCACCGTTTTACAGTATTGGAGAAGTCCAAATGAGAATTTTTTTTATCGTACTGTCTTGCAGCGGCTGAAAGAGACAAGAAACTAAATGAATAAAAGATAAATAAAACGTTCTCTTATTTATAGCCTACAAGTAAATAAAAGACTTAGGCTACAGTAGAAAACACAATATAGGCCTAGCCTACCACTCGTCTGTACAGTAACATAACAAGATATGTGTAGCGGACGGGACCTACGTCCGCTTGGTAGGGGTAAATCACTCTTCCCTGAATGGCTGGAAGTTAGAGGATCTAGGTCCCTAACCCCCAGACCTATGGTCTCGTGTCTGCTCTACCTGCTCAGTTGAAATACAATAGCTTAGGCTTTAGGATTTTAACCTCTCACGGTGAAGACCTAAAGGACGGAATATCAGAAGGTATCGGTGTGTCTTACCCTGTATTCCCCCTAACTATACTTTATGGACAGAGGATGAGACGCCCCTACTTCAGAGAAGATGGAAAAATAAAAGCAATAGTGTAACAGTTGAAAAACGAGTGGTGAATAAACAAACTGCAATACCTAGCAAGGACGGTCGCCTCGCACTATGCGAACTATACTGGTTAACACCAGATGAATCTTCAGCACTGATGGCGTGGAGTCTTCCACTCTTCCACTCGCCACTCAAGCCGTAAAGGTTCCGTTGCTCAGATAAAAATATGTCGCACAGGCACACGCAATAACTAAGAGCTAAACTGTTCTTTAACTGATCTATTATCTCGAAATCTCCGTCCGCCATGGCACCGCGCCCAACCGCCGTCTTCCTCTCCGTGTTTCCCGCCGACCTCCTCTAGTCCCGCCCTCTCCTCTCCTCCCATTCGCCAGGGCACCTGCATGCTAGTCATTGATTGGCCGAGCCTATGGCCAAGTTCAGAGGTGCGATTGGGTGAGGCTATTTTGAGGGAAAGGTTATCGTAGGGGCTAC
Organism: Gadus morhua; assembly: GCF_902167405.1. Taxonomy (NCBI): domain Eukaryota; kingdom Metazoa; phylum Chordata; class Actinopteri; order Gadiformes; family Gadidae; genus Gadus; species Gadus morhua. The sequence continues at coordinate 24,051,670 of NC_044049.1, read as the reverse complement.
ATATCAAGAAATATATGCACGTGTACACCTACATTCCCCCCTTCCAAACCCTGCCACATCATAGACTTCTCCAATTGCTAAATCACAGTGAATGTTCTTTTTTTTTTTCATACAATGTAACATCACTAGAACAAGAACAGATGTACACATGCATTCATTTCTTTTACATTTTCGTTAGTTTTAAACAAAATCACATAACAAAACAAAAGATAACAATCATTGAAATAACGTTGATTTAACGTCGGCATTTCATGTCAATTTCAATGGTCAATTTCAACCATAAAACAATGTTGATTCAATGTTGATCCACCGTTGGCATTTCAATGTGCAATTTCAACCATAAAACAATGTTGATTCAATGTTGATTTTTCAACCTTAACCAACCACAACCAATAATCAACCTCCATGACCATGTTTCAACGTTGATTCAATGTCATTTTGCTATCTGGGTACTGTTACAGATCCCTCCCATTCTCTACAGGCCCCTCCCATTGCCCTTTATTCAGCACAGAACCATCCCTTTACACAACTAGATTAAAAATAAAGTCATGACCCACTTATCAATATAACTTGGAGCGGGCGATGGCTTTCGTAGCATATCGATAAAACAGCATATACAAAATAACTGTTTAGTGAATAGGCCTATTTCTAAATTATATGAAGAATAAGATAAGGGTTTCCTAATTAGTGTGATGAGATTCATTTGGCATATTCGTGGAGTGTCTAAAACAAATCTTCCGGCATTTTACAAAGAAACAAAAAATAAAGTTATTTCACCTGAACCAGTTTCAGTTTTTAAGGTTTTTGTTTTTGGTAATCAAGCAATGTATCCTAGTGGGTGCATGAAGAAAGAAAATGATGCTATCAAATTCATAATAGGCCATAGTTTCGTAATTTTGGAGAGTTTACAAATTATAGTTGGAATTAGGCTACTAAATCGATTGAAACAGTTGGCTACATGCCGTCGTAGTGGGGGGGAGGAATCTAGCATACTTGCATTGCATAAAAATAAATAAATAGAAATGAATCAATAAACATAAATACCTAGCAAAGCTTTACCCCATTAAACATTACCCTTTCACAACGGGCGTTTTTGCACCTCTTGCTTTTACTGGAGACGTAAGACATTGAAAGCTCATTGTAGCAAATGTTATGCTATTCATCATGTTGAGCACAAAAAAGGGTTTACATTTTGAGAAAATAATTCTCTTAACAGTGATGCTCTTGAGCAAACCTCAGGGACCATATCAACGTTATTATTGGCCACTTGAATTTTCAGATGATTGCTTTTATCTTGTTTTGATGCATTATTTCCCGCCTTTACTTAAACTACCCTAATAAACAGTTAGGTCAATGTAAAGATTTAAAGATGATCTGAATGGGGCCTCCTGCTTCTAACATTTGAGATAAACATTTCAGTTGACTTGGACGGAATATCTTTTAGTAGATTTGAGTGGCTCTTAAAAGAGCCTTTTCGTGGATTGTAGATGGGTTTTCAGTTTACTTCTTGGCGGGCTTCTCGGTCTTCTTGGGCAGAAGGACGGCCTGGATGTTAGGCAACACACCGCCCTGAGCGATGGTCACTCCACCGAGGAGTTTGTTGAGCTCTTCGTCGTTACGCACGGCCAGCTGCAGATGGCGGGGGATGATTCGGGTCTTCTTGTTGTCACGGGCGGCATTACCGGCCAACTCGAGGATCTCAGCGGTCAGATACTCAAGCACGGCAGCCAGGTAGACCGGAGCTCCGGCTCCGACGCGATGGGCATAGTTGCCTTTGCGAAGAAGTCTGTGCACACGACCAACGGGGAACTGGAGCCCGGCACGGGATGACCTGGTCTTGGCCTTCGCCCTGGCTTTTCCTCCGGTCTTTCCTCGTCCAGACATGATTATCAAGGTTTGAATTCAGAAGTTGCAGTGACATAGAATCGACGGCCAACTGGTTAATATACCCAACAATGTCTTTCCTCATTGGCCAGATCACACGTTATAAAACGGACCAATCACGTACCACCCGGGCTTTTTTCCCCATGCCCGGGTAGCAGTAAGTCCCGCTCTCTGCGGGGCTGAAGTCCCGCTCTCGCAATGGTGCCCGCCCCTTTCTTTCCTTTTCAGCTGGAGCGATCAAGTGTTTACTATTTCCTGTGTGCAGCCAGAATAGTACATTTTTATTAAGGGCATTTCGCAGTAACTTTTATCCCAAGTGACTTACAATAATTAACATAAGTAGGCTACGTGTCAAGAAGAAGAATATCAGCATGCAAGGCCTCTCGCACTCACACTATTAACTGAATCCATTGTGTTAACCAACACAGCATGACATGTTTAAATTTACATTCAGTTGGCATTTTCGCAGTTTGGAAAATAGGTCCAAAGACAACTTAAATAATAAAGGAGATGGATGGTCAATATTGATTTGTGATGTCAATAATCAACATTTCCTCCCATTTGTGACGGAACAGTGTTTACTCGATAGTGTATCAGTATCAAAAATGTTATCATTGCAGCACTTGATTATGAATAGGCTGCGATAGAGCAAATTGGAAACAGGTGAAGGAAACACAATACTTATTCCCTTTTTCATTTCCACCAGATGTAAGGGCCTAACAAGGATCTGGAAGGTGTATGACAAGCTATTAAAATAATCTAAGTGCTTACATTTTCCAATCGATCTGTCGAGCCTCATGGAATATGCAAGCGGTGCAGCAAACGCGAAATAACTTAATAGGCAGTTTAGGAGGTAATCTGGAAATATTTCACGGCTAGACTGCACATCTATTCTTCGGCATCGAGTCGTGTTTTCTGAGTTCAGTATAGAATATCTACTTTTTAGAGGGGTAGTAACAATCATGACATAATCTTGCTTTAACAAGCAAATAACACGAAAATAAAATGTTTTTGATGCAAATAAGGAAACGCTCTTGTAGTGCAGTTGGGTGGCCCTTAAAAGGACCGTTTGTTTGAGACCAGGTGGTGGAGTCTACTTGGAGCTGGTGTACTTGGTCACAGCCTTGGTGCCCTCAGACACGGCGTGCTTGGCCAGCTCACCGGGGAGCAGCAGGCGGACGGCGGTCTGGATCTCCCTGGAGGTGATGGTGGAGCGCTTGTTGTAGTGAGCCAGACGAGAGGCCTCACCGGCGATGCGTTCAAAGATGTCGTTGACGAAGGAGTTCATGATTCCCATCGCCTTGGAGGAGATACCGGTGTCGGGGTGGACCTGCTTCAGCACCTTGTACACGTAGATGGCATAGCTCTCCTTCCTGGTCTTACGGCGCTTCTTGCCGCCTTTAACAGCGGTCTTCGAAACGGCTTTCTTGGAGCCCTTCTTGGGAGCGGGTTTCGCAACGTCAGCAGGCATGATGGCTGAGGATGAATACCAGCGCGCGACTGCCATTTTTATAGGAGGCGCATGCAAATCAACAAGGGCAGTGGCATCTGTGCGATTGGCTAGAATACAGGACCCTTGAGGCAAAGATTCTTTAAACGCGCAACGATGTGACCGCGCGCGGGCTTTTTTGAATTCAGCGATTGTATGGGCCATCTCTTTTTGTGTGAGTTATTGGTGGTTTATACGCATTCATAGTTGCTCATTACGGTTGTGTTTGCTTTAATAAGAATATCAAGAGCTATCTGCCTTGTTCGAATATTTTACGTTGCCGTAGCTAAAAACCCGGTCTGCTTTGAATTAAATTAATTAATTAATTTTTGAGTTCGTTAAATTCAAATATTTTTGGTCACAGTTAATCGCCATATAGGTATGGCCATATAGGCACACACACATACACTGGGCTTAAAAAAGGAAATACATTTGGTCGACTAAACTCAGAAACATGAATTATGAATTATGAACATGCATATCAAGCAGTTATTCTGCTGTTTTCTCTCCCTGTTCTTGAGTTTCGAGCATGTTTTCGATCGAGCAAGGAGTAGGCTATGTAGGCCTACAGTCTCCCCACGGATAGTCATCAGACTATTTATCATCAGTCAGTAGAATCAATCAGAATACCCTATACATAGGCCTATGTAACGTAATCAACAGTTCATTAAATAAAGTTCATAGGCAATAATTATTGAAACACACCGTTTACACGGATCTTTAGTATTATTGGTCTTTTACAAAAACAAAAAAGATAAAGAAATGAAATAGAAGATGTACTGGCTTGCCAGTTGTTGCTGACAGCATGCCGGCAGCATTATGGAGACTTCGATAACAACCCAACTTGGCATCCCCATGAAAACAATAAACATAATCAAATAAGACAAACTCAAAGTGAGGTTATCAGATTCAAACACTTCAAATGCATTTGTTTCAAAAGACGGATGGTCTTAGAAAAATAAGGAGCGGGGAAAGACTTCCCAACCAAGGAGCAGAGCAGAGACTCGTTTGATTGTGTGTGGGGAGTGAGTTTAACGCCGCTGAATTGCCGGTAGGCTACCCCTATACAAAAAAAAAAAAAATCCTCAAAAAGGCTTTTTATTCCGAAGCATTCAAACTGTACCGTGAGTGTGTGTTCAGTTTCAGATAAGTCCTGTCCAAAGCCCGTCGTTTCTAAGCTTGGTTTAAATGCATTCCGTACCCCCAAAATACTGCTTGAAATATGGACAGCGTCTGCATAGTTAAAGGTATAGCTCTTTTAGACGTATTTCAGTGGTCCTGAAAAGGACCGTTTGAGTTAAAAGAGGTCGAATCTACTTGGAGCTGGTGTATTTGGTCACAGCCTTGGTGCCCTCAGACACGGCGTGCTTGGCCAGCTCACCGGGGAGCAGCAGGCGGACGGCGGTCTGGATCTCCCTGGAGGTGATGGTGGAGCGCTTGTTGTAGTGAGCCAAACGAGAGGCCTCACCGGCGATGCGCTCGAAGATGTCGTTGACGAAGGAGTTCATGATTCCCATCGCCTTAGAGGAGATACCGGTGTCGGGGTGGACCTGCTTCAGCACCTTGTACACGTAGATGGCATAGCTCTCCTTCCTGGTCTTACGACGCTTCTTACCGCCCTTGACTGCGGTCTTAGAAACGGCTTTCTTGGAGCCCTTCTTGGGAGCGGGTTTGGCAACGTCAGCAGGCATGCTGTCAGTCGAATGAAGTAACCACGTTCGACTGCCACATTTATAGGAGGAGCATGCAAATCAACAAGGGGCAGTCCATGTGTGCGATTGGCTAGAATACAAGACTCCTGGGTATCTGCTATTGGTTAAGTTACCTATCATTGTAGCATTAAAGCAGAGTTCAGTATCCGAGGAGAGAGAGAACCTTCCGTATCATACGTTAAAAGCTTTATACATATTTGTATAGGTTATATTTTATATCTCTTTTAATATACAACTCGTAAGAAGCCGATTCAGGAGGTAGGCCTACCTTCCTACGGTTCAATAGTCTAATCCAATACATCAATCATTACTATGTATGGAAGCCACTCAAATCATGAGTATATATACAGCACATACATATGACATCTCTCATTAACAATTTACATTGATCCCATCCTCCAAAAAGACGCATCAGTCAAACCATTTATGTAGGCTATTACTTCATTGATTCTTGCCAGCTCTGTTCCGTCTCGATTACGTCTCAGTTGACGGAGGAACAAATTAACCGCGCGCGGGTTTTTTTAAATTCAACAATCAAATCGATAGTTAGGCCTACGTATTGTATTGTTCTAATTTAAAGAAGACAGATTTATGATTTATTTATTATTTTTTGAACATTAATGTGAATCACAATAAACATTATCATACATTTTTCAAAATGACATTGTGATAGTGTTGATTTTGCACACGCATAATATTTATACCCATATTTAACTTAATATACTGAAAAATTTAAATTTTGGCCCACGAGCCTCCACCCGAATAAATTTGGGCTCTCCACTGGGAAGAATTTGGGCACCCCTGCTCTAGGCGCTGGCGTTCAGCAGCCAGGCCCACAAGCGCTGGCCTATGGCGAGTGGATATGGCGAGTGGATAGTGCCAAACCTAAGGATTCCCTGGAAAAGGCGAAGGAGCAGCCTACCCTACGTCGCCGTGGGAACGTGTGAAATTTTGAATGGGATTGATTGGGACTGCAGACGAGAGACCAGCAGCGACGTCACGGCGACGGCATGGAAGATCCGCCCACCGGCGGCGGTGTCACGGCGACGTACAGAAGGAAATTCAGACAAAATGTACGTCTACTCTCGACGTGTGGATAAGTTCGTCGCCACTCAGACGCCTGCTACCCTACGTCGCCGTGGGAACGCCTGAACTTGGTATGTGCCCACAAAGCGCTTCAGTGTGATTTTATGACGTAGTTTACGATTAACTAGTGTTTTATACAACCAGCACATTTATATCACTTGGAACAGCAATGTATAATGTAGGACAGATAAACTGTTGTTTAAATGTAGGCCATTTTGATGGTGCCTGTTTTGATACGGTTATTCACTCTCAAAGTAGACCTATTATTGTTTTAGTTGAGATAATGAATTGCTCATTTGTTTGGGTAAAGCGCTTCCGTGTGATTTTATGACTTAGTTTAGGATTTACTAGTGTTTTATACAACCAGCACATTTATATCACTTGGAACAGCAATGTATAATGTTGTAGGACGGATAAAGTGTTGTTTAAATGTAGGCTATTTTGATGGTGCCTGTTTTGATACGGTTATTCACTCTCAAAGTAGACCTATTATTGTTTTAGTTGAGATAATGAATTGCTAATTTGTTTGGGTAATTTACTGTAATTAAAATGGGTAGGTCTACAGACTTGGCATTAAACACCACTGAAAGTGTTATCTTTTACTACAGTATATCTGTTAAGAGTCACATTTATACTTAATATTTATATTAATGTAATTAGATAAATGAATTTGATTTGAAGGTTTATTTTGGTTATTGGTTATTGGGTTTATTTAATCAGAGTCATACAGAAGAAATTGTGTAGATTATTCATTGATTGAGATAACAATGCTAAGAATATCTGATGTGGTGTAAAATAAAGGAGATGACAATGGCAGCCAACATAACCAGCGTTAAATCTCCTCTCTTGCCTGTTTTCATATTTCCTTGTACACACAGGAGACTATAGATCTACCAACACAACAATTTATTATCCGTACAATACCAAGAATAAACAGATTTTCACGAGTATATGATTACAATCATGAATACAATTTGAATTAAGCTCACATTCACAAACAAATATATTCTAAATGAATACTCTGAGCAAGCATGACAATACTGCAAGGCAAGCCATTACATCATGTCTTGTACTACACTAATGCTACTCAATACCTTTGCAAATACTTTGCAGGAGGGAGAAGCCCAGCACAGTGACCTGACTGCAATCGTGTGTTTGAGGCACTTTTCATCCAACTCTACGAGCAGTACTGTGGATCAAGGCGCGTATGTGGAGTCAGGCACCATTGTTTGAGCCATACCCCCACATCCGGCAAGTCATTATTATTAATATCATGGTGATGGAGAAAAGCACCACCCGGCTCCAAGTGATAAATACTGCGACAATCACAAGATGTTGAGTTTATAAACACTTTACCCAGCCAGTAATAACCTAGTATCTGTGCCATTTCCTGTGTAGCCATGTTGTCATCTGATATTATGCTTTGTTATACAAAAAAGGTAATACTTTTAGGCACTGCACAGGGAGAACTGTCGCGAGCCCATAGAGGCTCCATCTTCTGTTCTGAGGCCTGCTCCTGAGCTTCCTCTCCAGTCAACCAAACCAGCTCTTCAACCACTTGCCCACACCTCCACTTCTCCTGCCTGCCTCCCAGATTCTGGTTCCTGTGGTTCCGGTTCTAAACCTGCAGAAGCGTCTCTGATGTCCCTTACACCACCCAGCGCTACCACAAAAATGAAAGACAGGAGGCAAGGAGAAGACTGGCAAAATAGAGAGGAATTACTCTAGGGGCCAGAGTGTATAAGTGCATAATTAATTCTGAATGTTGAGCATATTCATGTGAGAAGTGTATTTTAGACAAGTACACCCCTACAGAAACTTACATAATTGTATTGTCTAGTCATTATTTTTGCCATTAATTGTTTAAGTCATTTTTTCTTGTTGTTTGATTTCATTGTGCAGTATACATTGTGCTCCACTTATTTTTACACAGGCATAGTATTGATTTGTGTAGTACCACAGGGTGGATTTGACCTTTCTGTCCTCTGAAACCTTAACACTTTGTAGTTCAGTACTGACATGAATGTTTATCAAAAAAGTGTCGTTATTAATGTGTCGTCTTTGTCCGTGTATATTTGCAGAAATGTAAGTAAAGAGAAACTCTTCAAAGCACTGACTTTCATTATTCAAGTGTGATACATTCACAGTGTTTCGGTGGCATATATGAACGACACGAGGGCTGAGAATATTAATGTAATTATTTTCTAGTTTCTATTATTTAAAAATGAAGAACTTGAACAGTTATTTGATGTCATTTATTTTTCACAAATACCAAACAATAATAAGACAATGCATTTATAAAACTGGAAATATAAAAAAGGCTTCTTTTTTTTTTGCAAATGCATAAATGAGCCAACCCCAAATTGGATGCATCAACCCAAACTGTCACATAAATAGTTTGCTCACTTATGGCACAAAATAGCAGAACTAGTCCGGTAAGTGAAGCTGTGCAACAAGTGACAAAGCTTGCCAGTAAAGGTCCATGCCGAAGACGTCACTGGTCATGTATGGATCAATCGTACCCCTTAAATGCTCCTCAATTGTCTGCTGCAGGTCTGAATGGACTGGTAAAACCTGAACCACAGCCACTGGGTCAGGTTCTGCAACAGGTCCTTCCCAGTCAATGCCCCAGTTTGTAGCATCAGCCTGTGGAAATATGGACCACATGTTGTAAGAATCGTAATATTGGATATGTTTGTTTTTTATGATCAGGTGTTTTACAATGAAATCAGTGTTACCAGATGAAGATCCTGTTGTGGCTCCAAAAGCAAGCCAGCCACCCATAGTTGTTGTGGGGACCTGTTTCCCTCTGTTGAAAGGGGATGCCTGTCCCACATCCTGATGAACTCCCTCAGATGCCAGTTCAGTCTTGGTAGGAAGATGTAGTGGAGACAGATGATGTGGCTATCTTCATCGGGATTCAACAATCCAACCTCTTCCAGGTACCTGAAGGTGTGGTAGTAGTTTGACACCACCATGACCCACACATCACGCCACAGCCTTTCAATCCTCTGATTGTGGACACTCTTCCCTGTGATGTGGCTACGTCTGTCTGATTTATATCAGTTGGACGGATGGGCAAGAAAGAGAAAAATACTTTTTGGGGTTTGTTTTGTCACGGTAAAGTTTCATCATTTGTTTGTCCCTGCATTATTGATTAAACAGCTTTATATAAATGTTTCAACGAAATCACAAGTATACAACCAGTATGAAATAAATTCCTACCAGGGCCCCGTTCTGGATGTTCAAGCATGAACCTGGCCACCTCAACATTTTCTCCTCCCTTGTCACTTCGTACGCGTTGTGGCAAACCATGTTCAGCGACAGCAGTCAGAAAACACTGGAGTACAGTGGAAGCCCTGTTGTTGGTATTGGCACTGAGAAACATAATCCGCCGGCTGTATCCATCAATACCTCCATGTATTACAATTTTCCACCTGTGAAGAGTTACGAAAACACTTATCTGATGTGGGAATATGGGTAATACAATGTTGGCACTACATTCTTGCAAAACCACAATAATAAATTAATAATAAATAAATTAATAAATAATATTTGTAAAATGCCTCATTAAAGGTCATACCGTATCAGTTTATGATTCCCATCAATGTGCCACAGGGAGAGAGGACCCGGAACGCTGTATGGAACCCTTGGAACCGTGTTTAACTGAAGCCCACGGAGAAAATTACCAACCGGATCAACAGCTTTCAGACCCTGACGAACCCTGTGCTGTGTGACTCTTGAGGAGGACAGATACTTGTTTACATAGCAGTTTACAAAGTGTACTTTATTATATAATTTGCAAATCAATAACAGTCAAGAGATGACCAATGCCTCTTCTATTGGTTGCAGGGGGAACTAACTCTCAATGTAGTGTAAATGAATCAAATGTATTACAACACACCTGCTGCTGCTGTAAGTAGGCTATAGCATTAATGCTATTCATTATGCTACATCCATGGCAGCAATGCATTTCACGAAACACTATTGCTTGATAAAAAATTTTTTTGGCCGATGACGATTATTCTGAGATAAACTAAAATCGGCCGGCATATTAATGGATCGGGCTCTACAAGGTAGTAGCCTATTGTGTTTACCTTCCAATCAATTGTCCTGTAATAGTCTCTTTTTCAATGAGGTTGCATCAATTATTTGATTTGTGAGCACATTTACATAAGCATGTCGGATGAATGTTGAATGAGTTCAACAATACGTGTCCTCACCTTATTCCCAGAGAATTCAGATGTCCAGTCACAGTCCTTATACCTGCATTTGGGCAATTTGAGATGAACTGGAATATAACTCTGCAGAGTTCTTCATCTGTAATGTTTGAATATGTCTGTCTCACAGACAGACCATATTCAGTCATCCTCCTTCGAATGGTCCGCTTGCTTACTCCAAGCTGTTTCGCAATGTCTCCAACTTTGAAGTGGCTCTCCAGGAGATAAAGCAGCTGCTCCCTTGACATGGCTTGCATACGTGCTCCATCGAGCTCATGAATGGCCATGGATAAAAGCTGACAGACCCGTTGCTCATCGGGCAAATCCCCTTCGGCTGCTTCAATTGTCAGCACATGGCTAATGTTTTCGAGAAATAGGAGAAGGTGATCGGTCCCAACTTCAGTCCTCAGGATTTCATCTATAGCATCTGCGATGTGGGCCAGGCTGAAAAAATAAATCATGACATTAGCCAGCATTACTTTATTATTTTTATTCTTTCTACTGATTTGCAAGAGTTGAAAATGTCTGTGCATCCCATTCCATAGAAATGTAAAGGACGCCATGTTTCAATCCGGTGTCCTTTTAATAGGTCCATGTACCAATGCAACCGTGCGCCAATGAGCAGCTTTTCAATGGATATCTTTGGGACATTTCCCCGGTGTCCTTATAATAGGCTACGCCTATGATATGAACCCACCCTTACAATAATAGGCTAAATAGCCTATAATAGATAGATGCTAACTAGCTGCAGTAGCCTACCAAAGCCAGCAGTTGTAGCACCTCCAGTTCTAGGACACACTGAATTGAATAGGCCAACCAAGTGCAAACAAGACAGTAGATCATCCATCCATCCAGTTTTAAGATACGTCTTCCACCTACTAGGGTGACATCAGCAGCTGATGTCATATTTGCCAACCCTCCCGATTTTCCCGGGACACTCCCGATATTGCCGGGAGACTACCGTTTTCGTCCCGCGGCTAACAAACTCGGTCTGAAACTCACCCGGCCATTTTGTCGATGCCTTCCAATGCTTCCAAGTCTGTTCCAAGTAGGCTAGTCACACCGCCACGCAACGTAGGCAACAGCAAATTTAGTTGTTTATTTTAAAGGGCCTTTATTACTGCATAATAAAGGCCCGTCAAACACACTGTTTTAGAAGCATTCGCTTCATGTGCTCCGTGGAAGTAAGGGTATTCCCATTTGTGCAGTCGTTATTACGGGGTCATCCCTATGTTCCCCGCCGGGTCCTATGTTCCCCGGGTTCTATGTTAGGACCCTTTTTTAAAAAAAAATAGGTCCTATGTTCGCCGTTTTTCCCAAGAAGGGTCCTATTTTTCCCTGTAGCCATACATACCGGGGAGCATAGGACCCTTTTCGGAAAAGCAGGGAACATAGGACCCTTTTCTGGGAAAAATGGGTCCTATTTTCCCCGCAATCTATCAATCTTTAAAAATATTTAAATTTTGACGCGATATTCGCGTGATGACAGCCAATCGGCGTTCAACAGCGTGGCCACTGAGTGACATGTGTAACGTAACAGCCAATCAGCGTTCAACCGGCCAACTCAGTGCAGTAATAATAATAATAATAATAATAATAATAATAATACATTTAATTTAGAGGCGCCTTTCAAGACACCCAAGGTCACCTTACAGAGCATATAGTCATCATAAATCGTTTAAAAAACAAGACATTCTGGAAATAAATAAACATAAAAAATAAAAAATAAATAAAACAAAAACAAGACAAAACAAATCAGTTAGATATCCGGGGTGAACTGCAGCATGGAAGAGAAAGTGATTGTTGCCGTTTACGACTCCCGTAGCTCTTTATATGATACAGTGGAGGACTCAGCCTGTTTGAAGGGCAGGGGCGAAAAAATAAAAAGGGCACATTCTGGACAACAAGGGGCCCCACCAGCGGACACAGTGGCTTTTCTAACTTGATGGTATTTGGTTCCCCCAATGGAGCCTTAAAGACAGCGCTGCCTGGAAGGTCCTATCCCCTAACCTTAGCAAGCGCTGCCTTGAAGGTCCCATTCGGGGCACTTGTTACATCTCCATGTAGCACTTAAAAGAATAGTTGGGCTCATAATTTAAACGGGAGGTCTGGGGGATCTCAGAAAAAAAATAGCTTCAAAGACACTGTTTTCCCTTATTCTAGCGACTTTATAAACACCAAAATTAGTTGTTCACATCATTGTGCACTTTCCATTTTGGCCAAAGAAAGGAGGATGCCTTACTGATTTCATCTTTACTAACATTTAAATTTGACCGGAGAAAATTCAATGTGCCGCTACCATACAGTCTTTGACCGCTGAAAGCCAGCTACGGAAACATTTAAGGAAGTTTTCCTTCAGGTTGAGGTGATAGCTGACCATTATCGTCTCTCTTGCATGAAAAAACCTACACTTGAATGATCTTGAACGCTCAAAAAATGTATATACATTTTGAACGGATTATGCAAACTGAAAATATTGCGTTTTTCTAACTTGGCATCTAATTGCGCTTTTCCACTATGGGTACTGACTCTTATCCGCTTTTTGCTCCGTTATCCAGTGGAGATTTAAGTACCACTCGATGTAGCTGTTTGTCATGGCGACGCCACATGAAAGCAACGCCTCGCATTCCCCGTTCGTCAGCTACCAAAGAGAGGAACGTCTGCACCTCAATGGATAACCACAAAATGTTTTTTTCGGTTTGCCATATTCTTGCTCCAGAGGGCACATCATCATCAGGGGCAACCTAGGGCACTCCTTAATTTTTGGTCACGTGTAAAGGGCAGCCAATAAGGCACTTTCTCTAATTTTCACCACCATAGAGGGCACTTTAGCACACTTTTTCAAACATGGGGGCACCATACTGGCAGAAGGGCACTAGAAGGGCATCGGACGGCAGAAGAGCACTATCAGGGCACAAGAAGGGCACTATTTTTATTTTTTATTTATTTATTTATTTATTTATTTATTTATTTATTTATTTATTTATTTATTTATTTTAACTTAAATGTATTATTTGTTCTATCTATCTTGTAAAACAAATCTTGGCATTCAGTCTGTGGAAACAAAGGAAGAATTTCACTGCACAACTGAGAACGTCTCATTTATGCATATGACAATAAACACTTTGAATTGAATTGAATTGAATAAGGACCAGACGAGTAGAAGGGCACTATCAGGGCACTAGAAAGGCACTAGAAGGGCATTGGTAGGGCACTGGAAGGGCAATAGAAAGACCAGACGGCTGAAGGGTACTATTAGGGTACTAGAAAGGCACTAGAAGGGGACTAGAAGGACCAGACAGGCAGAAGGGCATTATCAGGGTTCTAGAAGGGAACTATCAGGGTTCTAGAAGGGCACTATCAGGGTTCTAGAAGGGCACTATCAGGTTACTAGAAGGGCACTATCAGGGTACTAGAAAGGCACCAGATGGGCAGAGGGGCACTTGAAGGACCAGAGGGGCAGAAGGGGACTAACAGGGCACTAGAAGGACACCAGATGGGCAGAAGGGCACTATCAGGGTACTAAAGGGGGCACTAAAAGGGCACCAGACGGGCAGAAGGGGACTATAAGGGCACTCATTAAGGCGGATGTGGTGGAAAAACAGTTTTTGAGATAGGAAGGTCCTACCGCCCTGAAATTTGAATACCTTATTCTAGGGCCTAACTGGGACCCCCGCACCGAAACTTGGCCCGGTCGGACCCCGAGAGCAGGAAGGGGGGGCCCTTCCTTCCCGAAACTTGGCCCAGTCGGACCCCGAGTGCAGGAAGGGGGGGCCTGGACTTTCATAATCTTCGCTCGGTGAATGTAAAGGATGTTTGGTCGGATGTTATGACAAAGAATCATAATGTGAATGGGAATATTCTATAAATGTCTTTATATCACCTTTCGTCTCAACACTTCTGCTGCAGCCGCTTAAAGTCTCACTCCGAGAACCTTAAAATATGAATCAATCCATTAGAAGTATGAAAATATCTTCCCGGAGGCGTAACGGGGCAAACAAGGTGTCCTTTGACATCTACATTTCGAGGCGATTGCAACAGTGCCACCTATGATCATATTTGAATACGTTTCGGGGTAGTAATTAGCTGTCGATTTTGGAGGCCTTTATCAATAATGACCATTTATAGATTTGCTTCCCGATGGAGATTTTTGACAAATTACATGTTATTTAGCATCTACACGTTGAGCTGACTCCAATGAGATCAAGCTCGCCCTCTTGCCACACCGAGATCATGTCCTAGAGACCTAGACCATAGGTGTACCATGTAAAATACATGTTACAATTTGCCCACAGAGTGTCATGCTTGGTGTCATTGGACTCAGCTCAATGTGTAGATGCTAAATAACATGTCATTTGTCACAAATTTATATCGGGAAGCAAATCAATAGCTGCTCCTTATTGATTAAGGCCTCCAATTTCGACAGCTAATTACTACCATTAAACATGTTCGAATATGCTCATGTGTGGCACCGTTGCAATCGCCTGGAAGCGTAGATGTTGAAGGACACCTTGTTCATCCTCTTACACCACCGGGAAGATATTTACATGCTTCTGATTGACTAATGAATTGATTCAGCTATTCCCCCAGAAGTCTGGGGTCAAAAGGTCAAAAGGAGACGGCACCACCCCGCTTATGAGACAAAAGTTAATGTGTATTTCTCTGATAACTTTTAGTCATTATTAAAGAGAGGCCTGATGCAAACAACGTTTTCACCGGAGAAAGAGGTTAAAGCTTAGAAATAAACACTAGGGGTTCACAGGTGGGACTGTCAAGCTAGCCCATATTTAGAAGAAATAGAACGCATAATATGCCTTCTATTTCTAGATCGACATAATCAACATAATCACTGTCTCATCCCCGTCAGACGCCATAGTGCTAGTGCTAGTATGCGTCTACCTCATGTGCAGTGGTGTATAAAGTACTCAAAAGCCATACTTAAGTAAAAGTACAGATACCTTACTGGAAAATTACTTAAGTAAAAGTAAAAGTCACCTTTTAGAATAGTACTTAAGTAAAAGTATTAAAGTATCTGATCTTTACTGTACTTAAGTATCAAAAGTACTTTTCTGATATTAAATGTACTTAAGTACTGAAAGTAAAAGTACAAGTAACCGCTGTTAATAAAAAAGCAAAGGGTCAGAATTTTGAGAATAAGTAAGGAATAATCACCGAGAGGCCGGGCAATAAACAGTTTGATATGCCCGGCTCGTGGACGGCTTACCGCCCGAGACGAAGTCGAGGGCGGTAACCTTCCGCGAGCCGGGCATATCAAACTGTTTATTGCCCTGCCTTGAGGTGATTATTCCGTTTATTCTACTTCGCGCCGGCCAACATAATAAAACAATTCAAATACTTTAATAATTAGCCTTTTTCTTATTCGTATTGCATGCTTATTAAATGTATGCTCTGCTTAAGTTCATCTCCCTCGAAAAGTAGTTCCCTTTAGAACTTCGGTGAATAACGTTAGCTCAACTGTAGGTAACGCGTTTCTATAGCAACCAAACAAGGCTGGATCTGATCTCACTAGTTTAACAACGTTGTTACATTCGTATCAAGTCAGCTTTAATGACGATCGATCAAACATGCACTCCTTGGTTTATTTTTACAACGGACCTCATGTTTGAAATGTATGTGATAGAAAACGATACAAGCGGCGTATTGATCTACTGTGCTCAGTCAGCAGCAAGTAGAGTGTGAAGTGTATAAGATAGTGTTGTAATACTGCGTGTACAAACCAGCCTGATACAAATAGTAGAATTTTGATAGCCCTTGCCCTCGTCCTAGCCATGCATTTGTGTGTTGACAGTCGTAGGAGTTTTGATCGACGTAGCAACAGTAACTAAGCAAGGGGGCTTTGCGAACGTGCGCTGGGACAGCTGATTCGCCAAACAGGCTCGCAGTCTGTGTTCTACCACAGTCCCCGACGTTATTCTCATATCTCTCATGATTCTTTTTTTTTTTTCTAAAGATGAGTTGATTTTGTAACGAGTAACGAAGGTTTCAAGCGAAATGTAGCGGAGTAAAAGTATCCGTTTTCTTCGCAAAATGTAGCGAAGTAAAAGTAAAAGTACAGAGAAATATAAGTAGTAAAGTAAAGTACAAATATCCAAAAAAACTACTTAAGTACAGTAACGAAGTATTTCTACTTCGCTACTATACAACACTGCTCATGTGACATCATCGCCGAATTGCGTAAAAAATAACCGTTACTAACCAAAAACGACAAAAACTGGACTTTAACACCATTTTGGAGACATTTCTAACTTTATATACATATTTTGAGTGCTTTATGTACCCATTAATTGAAACTTCCGGTTAACCTGCACCATGGGCTTTAAGATGTGTAGACACAGCTGGCCTGTGGCCAAGTTTTTGAAGTCTGGGGTCAAAAGGTCCAAAGGAGCCGGCACCACGCTGCTTATGAGACAACAAAAAGTGAATGTTCATTTCTCTCCTAAATTGTTGTCATTATTAAAGAGACGCCTGATTCTCAGATATGCATGTTGGATGGCTAGGGTATAGGTCTGGGAAGAACTTCAGGCCAAAATCTTGCAAGCGAGCCGCTGGGTGCAGGTGCAACGAGATGGAGCACTTGCTGAGTCATTTCCTGTAGGGCTGGAGCCACAGGTTGAAGCGTATGCGTCCTTTGAGACCCCCTTTGATGTATAATAGACCTCAAGGTTCAGCTTACTTAAATGTTGTCGACCCAGTCACCTATTGCATCACTTCCTTTAGGGCTTCGGCCTCCTAATTGATCATTGTAGTATAATTGAATGCCGTCTTTCATATATATGATACCTCCACCACTGGGACGTGGCAACAATTCTCCAAATCCATATGGGGAGGGGGGGGTGATGCTTGTGGACAGTAGGGTTGTACACTAGACATAAATAGGAAGCAAACTCAGGAGAAGGAATGACCTCTCACAAATATTTATTGAATAAATTGTTTCAAATAACCCTGCCTCGTTTAATCAATGAGCTTGGTGTTTTGCTTTAGAAAATAGGTTATAGAAGAAGACTAAACTGCAGAAAAAACCCATCCAAGCTGCCTTTTAAGGATACCTTGGAATATCTGTCTCTTTTTTAACCATCGGACCCTAGTTTACGACAAAAAACACACAATTGAGGGCAGCTCCTTTGCTGCGTGATTTTTAGAGCCATGTAAAGATTAGAGGGGGCGATCGATAGCAACCACCATAGCAACCATAACGGTCAAGTGACTGGATGCAGCCCCGTTGAAAAAAATAGAATACCACCCTACACACTGAGGAGAATAATGATATTTAAATTATTATGACCATGAAGTCTTTTTTTGCATGGGTTTACATTTTGTTCTGTGTAGCATGGAAAAATCGGAGAAACACTCCCATTCAGAATGCATTGGTTTACATTTCGTTCTTTGGAGCACGGTCATTTTTATTTATTTTCAGTTTTTGAGGAGGTGCTTCAAAGATGCAAATTTTTCTGCAATAATCCAAAATCCAATGGAAAAACCCGTTGGCTTTTTGTCAAGGGAACCCAGGGCGACGCTCACTTCCGGGTTGGCCAACATACGTCATCCCTCCACCACTCTATACTGTAATAACACATGTTCAAGTTGAATGATGATGAATGAATTTATTCTTTATTCTGCCTTAGTATTTATTTATTTATTTAGCAGCGAAATGCATTGTGTGTGTGTGTGTGTGTGTGTGTGTGTGTGTGTGTGTGTGTGTGTGTGTGTGTGTGTGTGTGTGTGTGTGTGTGTGTGTGTGTGTGTGTGTGTGTGTGTGTGTGTGTGTATAAAACGCTATTTTATGTTGAAATGCGACGTAATCCAGTGTTCACGAAAACGTACACCGTCAACGTATGCTTTTGGCAACTGGGTTGGCTCTCTCAGATATACGTGTTTCTAACAAGATGATATCATTAAAAGTTACATAAAGTAACGGTTTAATAACACAAACGCAGGAAACACGTGAGCTGATAGTTTAGCGAAAGCAGCGTCCCTAACAACCTGACGTCGTTGAAACATGCGAGCCGATAAAATCTTCCTAATAACTATAAAACTAAAGATCAGACACAATCACTGACTGAAGATTATGCAAGTAAAAAGTAGATTTCTCGCTAGAAATGTTATTGGAAACACGTTTAACGGTGAATCGGTCCTAAAATATTGCATTTCCCATTCAGATAATAAAGATTAATAAAGATCATACACATTCACTGACTGAAGATTATTCAAGGAAAAAGTATATTTCTCGCTAGAAATGTCATTAGAAACACGTTTAATGGTGAATCTGTCCTAAAATATTGCATTTCCCATTCAGTTAATGCTGGGTTTTGCGTATGCACGCGAAAAGGTCATTTGGCGTATGTACTGTACGCATTTTGAAAGTGTCAAACCGTGCGATCTGTACGCATATTGGTGAGACTGGGTTGACTGATGTCTTTTTGAATATTTATTTTCTTTTAAACTCTCTCTGAAAAACAGTAAACTTTAATAAACAGAAAAAACGCTGTGACAACGTTAGCGCCATAAACCTAATACAGAGTCCATCTTCTTCTGAAACCCATGAGTCCGTGACTGGTTTTATATCTCTGATGGCGCGTTTTCCCATAATTCCCTGGGATAGATATTTAAACAAACTTAACACAAAGCAATGACACAATATCTATTTTTAACAGTACAACTTCAATCATTTTTAACCAAATAATAAAATCATGAATTCAACAAATAACAAAATCATGAATTAAACAATTAAGTTAAATACATATTTAAATCTCTGTAATGTCCAGACTGTCTCTGAGACAGTTACATCGGGGAACATAGGACCCTTTTTGGGAAAAGCGGGGAACATAGGACCCTTTTTTAAAAAAAAGGGTCCTATGTTCCCCAGTCTCATACAAAGAGGGGAACATAGGACCCGGGGAACATAGGACCCGGGGAAGACACGCTCCCGTTATTACGACTTGTCGCATTCAAGTGCTCTGGTCGTAAATAAAAAAACCTCAATGGACGATACAAAGTTTTTTCTCCATTTAGGATTTGTATCGTATCTACTGCAGAGCTCATTTTTGTTACAGCAGCAATTTCCAATTCACAATTAAAAATGATGTGCTCGTAATCGGAGATAGGCTACTGTAAATACATCTATGCAGATGAGTAGGCCTGCAGGAAGGAAGCATCCCCCCCCTCCCCCCACATGACCGTTCACATCATAGACATCTTATAGGTTCACATTGACTGTTGCACTGCACGCAATTGACGGCAATGGCGGATTCACAAGATTCAGATCAGCGGTAAGTTTGTCCTATATATTATAAAATTGACTTTGAATGGTGAGTCAGCATTTACTACGACGGAGTATTAAAGAAAAAAATATTTTTGACACATCGACTAGTAAATTAACACGTCTGTTCAGGGCCCCCTGCTGAACAGACGCATTTTTCCGCACAACTTTTTCAGCTTTTCAACACTAATCACCACACTGGCTCTGCCCTAAAACAGCGAGGATCTCTTTATTGTTAAACCCGATTCTGAAATACAATTTTACCAAGTTATCCACACATCCATTGGATTCAGTGCAGGCCCTGTGGAGCGGGACCTGCACAGGGCCTCAACTATCCTCAACATTTCGAGTTTACTTTAAAATCGACCAATCGAGATTAAAGTCGACATAATATTTCAACTTTATTCTCGACATTTCGAGTTTAATCTCGAAATGTCGAGATTATGGTCGACATGACATTACAATTTTATTCTCGACATTTCGAGTTTAAAGTCGACGTGTCGACTTTAATCTCGTCACGGCAAAAATATTTATTTTCTTCATGTGTGGCCCTACTACTCCGTCGTAATTTACACTATTGCAATTCATATCATTATTAAAGTTTTTCATCTTATTCCGTAACTTTTTGGCTCAATAACTTCAGAAGTTTTAACCATTTTACATTTAGATGAATAGGCCTATGTTATGGCTAGGAAGGGCTGAAGTAAAAAAAAAAATTGAGTGTGACTTTTTAAAGAATGCACTGGTTAAATGTAAATATATATATATCAATATATATTATTGATATAAATATAAAGGTTAAATATGCCAATAAAGATGTCAGGCTACTAGCTGCTATCATGAGATCATGTATTTATTTAGAAAAGATATTACCAGTTAAAAAGCATACCCCATGATGCAAAAGTATTTTGCGTGCACATTAGGGCTGCCACCTGAAAGTCGATGATTCGATCAGTCGGGAACCCCCACAGTCTTTTTTTTTTTTTCTTTGTCAGTGGTGTGCATTAATAAAACCTATTAATATATAACTAAAAAATTAACTACAAATATTTAATGTGGGTCCCGCCGTTTTATTTTCTTCAAAACAGGGCGAGAACATTGATGGCGGAGCTGAGCCAGCTCCTGCAGCAGTATGGACCACCTCCTGCCCCCTCCCTGCCTCAGGCCACCCCACCTGCCTTCCCCTCCCTGCCTCAAGCCACCCCACCTGCCTTCCCCTCACTGCCTCAAGCCACCCCACCTGCCTTCCCCTCACTGCCTCAAGCCACCCCACCTGCCTTCCCCTCACTGCCTCAAGCCACCCCACCTGCCTTCCCCTCCCTGCCTCAAGCCACCCCACCTGCCTTCCCCTCCCTGCCTCAAGCCTACCCACCTGCCTTCCCCTCCCTGCCTCAAGCCACCCCACCTGCCTTCCCCTCCCTGCCTCAAGCCTACCCACCTGCCTTCCCCTCCCTGCCTCAAGCCACCCCACCTGCCTTCCCCTCATTCCCCTCCCTTCATCAACTCAACCGCCCTGACACTGTTAGGGCGGGTCTTGGAAGGCTTTTTCAGCCCTACAAAAAAAAGAAAAAAGATTTTGCACAACCATGGGGGCATAGGTTTTTTTGTTGTGCCTCTACAGTCCAAATTCAAATTCCAACGGTAGAGGAGACCTCCAGCCTCCAGGCAGCTGGCCTTGGAACAAAACAAGTCATCTTCCCAGATGTGCGATGCACATCTGGGCAATTCATTGCAGTCTTAGAAGATGTTTTTCCACCCCTAAAACTAGCGGGAGGATTCAAGATCATGAGGAGCTGCCGCAGCAGGGATCTGATTGACATTCCTATGCCTGCAGGGGGCTATACAGTGAGCTTTCTGAAAAACAACAGCAGCCTAAATAAGGCAGTGGCCTATATAGTCCCCATGCAGCATAACATCACTTTAAAGGAGGTTGAAAATGTAAGAAATACCTTATAATCTCTCTTTTGTTTACATGTTAAATTTAGCTGTGATACACCATCATTTCTGTACATTACATTTAAGGAGGACGACGTGGGGCATCTCTACCCTCAGGAGATGTGCTGCAGGTGTAACTCTGCAGTTCCGTTGCATCTTTTGCAGAGCCACCTGCAGAACTGCACCAGCAGGTAAGCAAATGTCACTATTCCGTTACTTTTTCAGTTCCAGTACAGATTTTTTTTAGTGAGCATATGTGAGCCAAAGCTAAACTTTTCCTACGTATAGTTGATTAAATGACTATCAATCATCTTGGTTGGTGGTTCTTATTATTATGCACTCTGATAGTGTTGACTGCTGTGACCAAGAAAATCTAATGTTGTTAATACACAGCCAAGGCTCTGTAAACTTGTATGTAGACAAAGGGTATGTAAACAAAGGGGCCCACCATAGCTGGCAACATGCCTGTTAACATGCAAGTTTACAGAGCCAAGGTGTCGTAATAACAATGTTGTTTTGTTTAGCACACACACACAGTAAGGACAGGTAGCGGCTCATGAGGAGATATTCACAGATTCTGACAAAGTGATCTTCACAAGAAACGTTCTCCACAATAGCTGACTCCACCCTTAAGAAGAATACAAAAATAAAATGTTTTGCTTGATAACATTTACACAGCCATGTATATTTATACAGTACATCTCTTTTAACACAACTTTTCATACATAACCTGTCATATTTATGTTAATCTACATCTTTGTTATGTTCTGTAGCATTGGAACAATGGGGACCGACTCCAGCAGGACGTGAGTAAAAATGTGATCTACATATTATTTTTTGCTCAAGATAGATTACAACGTCACAGAAAACATAAGAGAGGTCATTAGGGATGAGAATCGAGCGCCGGTTCCTATTCAGAACCGGTGCCCAGTGAACCAATTCTTTGGAATTGTCAGCAAACATTCATTTTTTTGATAAGATAAGATATTCCTTTATTAATCCCCCTTAGGAGAAATTCGCAGTGACCAGCAGTACAGTGGGAAAAGAGAGTGCTACAAGAGTATGCATACAATAAATGTACCAATTTGAAATAAAATATAATTAAACTATTAGAATAAAGATAACATACTATACTACATGTAACTCTCCGTTTTTTAGTGACTTGTCTATTAAAAAAAAAATATGACTTTGAGTATAAATGTAAATGTGCCAATGTGCAGAGGTTCCTGAGGTAATGCAAATGAAATAGCTAACAAGGTTTAACTAACAAGGTTATCAAGGCTACTCTTACACCTCACCTCCACAAAAAACAACAACAATATTTCTCTTTCCCCTTGTGTCTATCCGCCAACCATCTCAGTACCACACTAGAACATGTGTAGGTTTCACAGGACAGAAAGTCCAACAACAGGTCAAATCATTATTAATCTAAATTAACACATTAATTTGACAGCCCTAATTATTATAATACAGTGAAGAATCAAAGGACTGATTATGATTAATATCACATGAAATGTGTTCTTTTTAAAAACAAGATTTGAACTGTACTATGTTGTGTGCTTGTTCTCTTTTTTGTGTCATTAAGGACTATTCAGCAGCAGAGCACATGGTCCATGAGGATTTGCCTGTTGCAGAATCATCAGTTGCTTTTCAACTGCCGGCAAGGTAATAAACAAATTAGTCTTTCATGTTCTATTAGATGAAGGCTCATTGTATTATTAAACCAGAATCCATTTGACTTTGTTGTTGTTTTTCATGTGTTTTTCAGCTGAACCTGTTAAAACATGGCAGGTTCCAAAGGGCCTGACTGCTGCTGGCTTTGTCGCCTACTTAAAGTCAGTTTACCCCCAAATGGAGAGGAGAAACTTTCAGTTCTGCAAAGTTAACCGCCACAGGGTCCTGATCTCCCTTGAGGAGAAAACCCCTGAACAATTACGTTCCAGTGGAGTGTTGGGTCGTTCGGCTCTATATATTCGCCCTGAGGTTAAGTATTGTTCTTTATTGAATTTTTCTGTTGTTGTACAAAATAGATTAGATAGATAGAGAGTGAGTTCCAAGAGAAAATAATTAATGGTGTTTTCCCTTTCTCTGCACAAAAGCATACATGAGAAATTGTCATGCACTTAGTGATGTATTTGAAGTGCACAATACAAATAAATTATAACTATTGTTTTGTGTGTAATCTCACCCTTTATGCATCTGGAACATCAAATCAGACAAGTGATGAGGATGAAGGAATGCTGGTAAGTTTACTTAACTAAGCTGTTATTATCCGTGACATACAGTAAATGAAATAGTACAATAAACTGGCAAATAGTAAATTAGATACCACCTTATAGTAAGGATGACAAATTTATCCAGTAAATCAAAATTATTTTCTCTCCATAGCCAACATACATCATTTATGATTAGAAGGCATATGTATTTAATTCACTAAAACTTCTGAAGGGTTAACAGATTGGAAAGTATACTTAACTGTGTGCACCCCAGTTAACAAGGTCCAGCATTTTTTTAACTCTAGATATGTTTACAGGACTTGTCTGATGGAGAAGTAGACCTGACCCAGGATGAAGAGCAAACGGTAAAGCAAGCGAGATCTAAGAGTTATTCAAATTAAATCTAATGCATAGGAATGGTAGTTAAAGTGCTACAAGAAGAAAGCCATAGTAATTACAACCATACTGACCTTGAGCAACAGGAGGAGAAACATTGTCTGCTTTGTTTGATTTTCGGCAGTGATCGTAGCACAAATACAACACACAAATCAAAAAAAGAAAGAAAAATTGCAATGACAAATGAGAAAAATGACTGTCAATCTCTGGCCAGGTATATACTGAAGGGCCAATCAAGGTCTTTCCTTGATTTATAGATAGAGTGATATATCCACCCCCTTTTATTCTGTTTTCGGTTCCTACACCAATGTATAGAGAAAATTTGAATGTTTTGGGCATACAGCTCTGTTAAACATTAAGAGACCAGTCTGGATTTTTCTTAAATCTTCATCTCTACATTACTTAATGGAAATGCTCTTAATGATTATATTCTTAATGCGAATTTGGTAGACATGTTTTCGGTAGTTTATAGTATAAAACCAAAATGTTCATTCTACTCAAACATATGCCGATAAATAGCAAAACGAGACACTGAACATTTGAGTGGTCAGGGAGTGGTCAGTGGTCTCAATTTTTTCCAGAGCTGTATATTGAATGGTGATTAATCATTATGAATCATGATTAATCCACAGCTACCCTGTGATTAATCAGATTAATTAATTATTAATTGTTTGACAGCCGTAATATACAGCATATACAGTATATATACCTAAAAATACAACGCTGCATGTGTCTGTAGTTGGTTTGTTTGTTCAAATATATGTGACTGATTTTGCTGACCACACACTATTATTTTATGTTTATAGCATTCACCCATTGCAGTAACGAGGGTGGCTGCATCCCCTTCTCCACCCGGCTCCTCTCCACAACCCAGATCCCCTTCTCCACCCGGCTCCTCTCCACAACCCAGATCCCCTTCTCCACCCAGCTCCTCTCCACAACCCAGATCCCCTTCTCCACCCAGATCCCCTTCTCCACCCGGCTCCTCTCCACAACCCAGATCCCCTTCTCCACCCAGATCCCCTTCTCCACCCGGCTCCTCTCCACAACCCAGATCCCCTTCTCCACCCAGATCCCCTTCTCCACCGAGATCCCCTTCCCCACCCAGATCCCCTTCTCCACCCAGATCAGATTCCCTGCAAGGCATGAAAAATATCTTGCAGGCACTACGTGCAAATGTAGCCGAGCTGACCCCAACTGCAAACTGTTTTAACGTAGTTAGGTCAGACATTTTGCAGAGTGCAATTAGAACAGTACAGAGGAGGGCATTTAACCCGACATGTAAAATAGATGTGGTGTTCATGGACACACTAGACGGGTCCAGAGAAGGTTCCGTCGACACTGGGGGACCAACAAGGGAGTTCCTAACCCTTCTTATGAGGGCAATTCTGGCATCCAGATTCTTCGTTGGACCAGAAGACAGCAAGCACCTAAGCCTGGATTCCATTGGTATGTTGATGACAGGACATTGCAGACACACAAACGTATATAAAAAAAATGGCCCAAACATGTACAAGGTAATAAGATATCCTAGCAAAGTTATATTGGTTTTCAACCTCAGGTACCAGTACATTAAAAAACTTTGAAACTTTCCTACAATATTTAAAATGTTGTTTGTACTTTCAGGACTTAACCGGGGGACCTATGTCACCATTGGCAAGATGATCTCCATTTGTATTGTCCATGGAGGAGTGGGGCCCCATGTCTTTTCAGCGAGACTGCTCTGCCAGCTCACAGGGGAACCAGCTCCCCCTGTTGATGTGATGGAGATCGATGACGAGGAACTGAGGAGTCAGATCCTGAGGGCAAGTTACAAATGAATGAAAGAAATATTCCTCCTTTTGAAGACCATATAATAATTTGCTTGCACAGTTCAGATCATTAATGGATCCACCTTCAAAAATATGTCAAGTTATTTGAACATACTGGTTGTCTAATATATTTTAACACATTTGATGGAACTTAATGGTCATAGAGTTGTGTCATTATTTCTTAAGGACTCAATAACTATCTTTTCCTTACAGATCAAACAGGCATCATCCATACTGGAGGTCCATGCTGCTATAGCCAGTGCAGCCTCAAATCTGGCGCTATTGGGATCCCTGACGGTTATCAGAACGATGACAGACAGGGATGAGGTTGTGGAGTCTGCGCTAAAGTTCTATTTGGACAACCGACTACATGTCCCTCTCCAACAGTAAGTGTTTATCATTTTAGCCCAATATGTAGATTCATTTAATATGAAAAGTGTCTGCTTAATGCACTGCATAAACCAGGTCAAGCAGGTAGGCAGGGTGTTACGCCCCATTCTAGGGGCCTAGGACGCAACATGAAAAACCCCCACCTTCCCCAACTCCCAAGTAGCCACGAGCACACACGTTATTCAGTTTTAACCGAAAACAGGATTTTTTCACACAATATTATCAACGTAAGTAAGGTAGGCTTCAGAGTGGGGCCAGTCCAAAATAACAAACCAAACTTCCCTATCTGAAACAAAATGGACAATCAACAATCAACTCAGCTCCCTTTCTAATAATAACAAGAGAAAACAATACACACCGATATAGCAGCCCAACCCTACTATTTCACAGAGAAACTTCTAAACTGAAATACAGGACTTAGTAAACATGTGGCTTGTTGGAGGAGGATGGAAGTGTTGGCTGCCACGGTGGCCATCTTGACTCCTTTTATTCCTGTTGGGGTTTCCTGCCTCGGCCAATCACCGTCCCCGGCCGAAATGAGTGGCCCAATCCCCACCCAGGAATGGCACACTCCTATTTACATAGGAGATCGACAAGAAACACAAAGCCACACACACAAACGCAACAGAATGCAAAAACTACGGCCACAGTCTTAACAGTGTTATACAGGAGATCACTTACCAGATCGCTCCCCTACTGCTGACATTAATTTTTCCTTTGTTACTTTGAGTAAGGTAGGTTTTCATGGGATTTGTTAAAACAATGCCAAATGTAATTATTCCACGACCCTAATCTTTTAAAATAATGTTTTAAACCTAAAAAGGCACTGTTTTCCTATTCAAGTAGTAATGTCACTAATACAATCTTTTGGAATTTCTTTCAAAGATTGCGGCAAGGTTTGGAGTGCTTGGGGGTGCTGCAGGCGGCAGTAGGGAGCACTGCTTTTAGAAGGCTGTTTTCAGGTGGACCCCCTGCCCCACTGACAGCAGAGCAGGTGATGCATATGTTTGCAGTCAACTACTCGGTTCGAGGGAGCTCACGCAGGTCAGAGGAGGAGCGGGCAGTTGGCTACTGGAGGGACTGGCTCATCGATGTTGAAGGTATGCATACTTTGGTAACTTGAAATGAAAAATGGGAATTGATGAAATAGGGCATGGCAACCAACTGTGCCTGAGGACGTTTAAGTTTCATCAAACGTTGCGCCCACTGCAACGAACACCGGAGCCAATATGGTACGCGCTCTATCCACTACGCCCGATAGATTGCCTTCTTAACTGAGTTGTTCATAGGGAGCCTAGCGGTGTACAGACTTCTGACTTTCTTTTATCCCGTCAGACATTTTGGTCCACAATAAAAAATGTAGGTCACAGAAATCCCAACATTTGCCTTGAGTAATTATATTGACTGAAGTCTTATCTTTTACATTGCAGCTGGAGATGCTGTTTTGGTGGTGGAGGACACGGAGAACAGAGTGACGCTGAACCAGCTCCTCATGTTCGTCACTGGGGCAGACAGAGTTCCTCCCCTGGGATTCCCAGGAGAGCCAACTATAAACTTTTTGCACACTGTCACGGTCTTCCCGGAAGCAAACACCTGTGCTATGATTCTAAAGTTGCCGCTACACAACACATTTGAATCCTTCTCTGATTCGATGATATCAGGAATCATCCAGTCCCCCTGTTTTGGTTATGCCTAATTTTTTGCTGCTATTTAAACTTTTTTTTTGCATGTTTTGCATCTTTAAATATGTTGTTATGCATGTTCTGCATCTTTAAATAAACAATGTTCCAGTTCCACGTTTTTATGCTTTGCCAGACCCTTATTGGATGACTACAATCAAAGCTTTTGTTTGGCCGTCTGCCAAAATAATACATGTTGGCTTACAACTAGTGACTACAATTAAGTCTTCTATCTGCCCGATAATGTTTTTCTTCTTTCTTGCCTTCTCAAATTCAACATTTGTATGGTTGATGCTTAAAATTTACTTTGAAACACAGATAAATGCGGTTGTTAATTCACAAATGTTTTCTGTTTCATCAAAGAAATTCCATTGTGATCATTTACATTGTTACATTGATTTATATATTAACTACAACTTTTGAAAAAGGGTAAGTGAATAATATAGCCTAGGGGGTATAGGCCTGGGGGGTATTCCACGAACGGACGTTTAACAAACAGAGTTAACGCTGAACTCTAGGTTGAGTGAGCCTGTGCCAACTAAACCAGAGCTGTCGGTTCCACGGCACCGGTTATGCATTAGTTCAATCAACACAGGGTTGGTTAACACAGGGTTGTGCGCGTCCACGCCAAACCTATAAAGAAGTGATTTATGGATCATGGAAACCCTGATCGAAATGGGGAAACGGGCCGCTTGAAAGTGAAAATGTCATGTTGTCCTGGGAACCGGATTTTCAGTTCTAAACAACCGAACGAGAGATGGCGTTGAGATGTGCGAGAGATGTGTCGTTTCTTTCAAAATGAAAATAAATCAATATCAAGAGGTGAAAATCACTACCAATCGAAACATGTCGAGGCGTTAATGTATTCACTGCACGCTACTGTGGAGAAGGCTATTTAAATATATTAAAGATTTGCGTGAGAATCCATCTCTCCAGCAAAAAGTCATCCGGATATAGCCGTGGTCTTATAAATCTCTCCCGGTGGATTGCACGAATAATTGGCGAGATCTGTTTTAAAACAGTTTGTCTTTTTAACACATAAAAACGAACGTTTTTTATAAAAATGTCATCAACTTATTCATCAACAAGTCATTAGATATATTAATACCAGAAAATAATGAAGAAAAAAATTATATATATATGGGAATCGAACCCCAGTCCCAACGGCGGCGGCGTGCATATCCTCTCCACACGGCGGCGGCGTAGCAGCTCCACACGTTCATTTCACACGTTGTTATCCTTCTCCAGGGAATCCTGGCACTATCCACTCGCCATAAGTGGATAGTGCCAGGATTCCCTGGAGAAGGATAACAACGTGTGAAATGAACGTGTGGAGAAGCTACGCCGCCGCCGTGTGGAGAGGATATGCACGCCGCCGCCGTTGGGACTGGGGATCGATTCCCAGTCTCTATATATAATTTTTTCTTCATTATTTTCTGATATTAATATATCCAATGACTTGTTGATGAATAAGTTGATGACATTTTATAAAAAACGTTAGTTTTTATGTGTCAAAAAGACAAACTGTTTTAAAACAGATCTCAAAAATGTTTTGATGATTGATGCAGAGGGGTATTCCACAAAGCCGGTTTTATCATATAACCGGGCAAATTAACCCAGGGTTTGCGGTAACCCTAGGGTTTCCGTTCCAAAATGAACACGGTATGTTAGTTACTATAGCAACATATGCTCTGAATCAAACCTGGTCGGACCAGGTTTTGTGCAGGTTAAGTTTGGAACATAACCCGGTTTTGGGGATTTAAAGCTGCGTTCACCGCAGAGTCCATGTGTTCACAATGGCATGCCCTTTTGATACCGGAGCGCCAATTATTCGTGCAATCCACCGGGAGAGAGACCACGGCTATATCCGGATGACTTTTTGCTGGAGAGATACAGATTCTCACGCAAATCTTTAATATATTTAAATAGCCTTCTCTCTAGTTCAGGAGTTCTCACGGCGACGTAGGGTAGCAGGCGTCTTAGTGGCGACGAACTTATCCACACGTCGAGAGTAGACGTACATTTTGTCTGAATTTCCTTATGTACGTCGCCGTGACAACGTGTGAAATGAACGTGTGGAGAAGCTACGCCGCCGCCGTGTGGAGAGGATATGCACGCCGCCGCCGTTGGGACTGGGGATCGATTCCCAGTCTCTATATATAATTTTTTCTTCATTATTTTCTGATATTAATGTATCAAATGACTTGTTGATGAATAAGTTGATGACATTTTATAAAAAACGTTAGTTTTTATGTGTCAAAAAGACAAACTGTTTTAAAACAGATCTCAAAAATGTTTTGATGATTGATGCAGAGGGGTATTCCACAAAGCCGGTTTTATCACATAACCGGGCAAATTAACCCAGGGTTTGCGGTAACCCTAGGGTTTCCGTTCCAAAAGGGACACGGTATGTTAGTTACTATAGCAACATATGCTCTGAATCAAACCTGGTCGGACCAGGTTTTGTGCAGGTTAAGTTTGGAACATAACGGTTTTGGGGATTTAAAGCTGCGTTCACCGCAGAGTCCATGTGTTCACAATGGCATGCCCTGTTGATACCGGAGCGCCAATTATTCGTGCAATCCACCGGGAGAGATTTGTAAGACCACGGCTATATTCGGATGACTTTTTGCTGGAGAGATACCGATTCTCACGCAAATCTTTAATATATTTAAATAGCCTTCTCTCTAGTTCAGGCGTTCTCACGGCGACGTAGGGTAGCAGGCGTCTTAGTGGCGACGAACTTATCCACACGTCGAGAGTAGACGTATATTTTGTCACAATTTCCTTATGTACGTCGCCGTGACACCGCCGCCGGTGGGCGGATCTTCCATGCCGTCGCCGTGACGTCGCTGCTGGTCTCTCGTCTGCAGTCCCAATCAATCCCATTCAAAATTTCACACGTTCCCACGGCGACGTAGGGTAGGCTGCTCCTTCGCCTCTTCCAGGGAATCCTAAGGTTTGGCACTATCCACTCGCCATATGCGGCACTCTGATTGCTCCCCCTGCCTGTGAGAGACCGTCTCGCCGCCAAGGGGGTCCTTTCGGCGGCCCCGAGGGCAGACGCTGGAGGCAGGGGAACCACGGTGCACTCGTGCGTTGTGGTGCTACGAGAATCATACACAGCCGCTCCTCTTGGACTCGGTCCAAGACTTGGGGAATCAGAGGGACGGGTGGGAAAGCGTACAGGAGTGTGTTCGGCCACGGTCTGTGTGCGAACGCATCCACCCCGAGTGGGGGATTGTCCTTCGCGCTGAGGGAGAATCACAGCTCTCCCGCGTGACGAATAGGTCGACCTCCGCCTTCCCAAACTCGCTCCATATCTTATTGGTCAGATCGTGTTGCAGCGTCCAGTCTCCTGGTTGGGGACCCCCCCTCGACATTATGTCGGCCCCTCTGTTCAGGACACCGGGGATCTACGCTGCTCTGATGGAGAGCAAGTTTGTGTGCGGCCAGTATAACAGCTGTGTCGCTATGCTCAGCAGCTGTGCCGAGCGCACGCCCCCTTGGAGATTTATGTATGCTGCTGTCGCCTTGTTGTCTGTGCGAATCATTACGTGTTGATTCGTCAGCATTGGGGCAAAGTGTTGGATCACTTTCAACACAGTGAGGAGCTCCAATGCGTTTATATTAGAGCTGTCAAGCGATTGAAATATTTAATCGTGATTAATCGCATTAATGTCATAGTTAACTCTAATTAATCGCGATTAATCGCAAATTTTATTTCTATGCTAAATATCCCTTGATTTTTTTGTCCCATAATTCTTCTCATTTTAATTCTCTTATCAACATGGTGAAGTGCATCGGCTTGCCTTGTGCAAATGATTTTTTATTGATAACAACATTGGCATATACACTCAAAACAGGACGATACAAAAAAAGAGCCTATAGTGCAATTAAACGACTGCTTTGAACATAGCAGTCAGGCTACTGCTTCTTTGATTTGAGCCAAAGAATTTTATTTTTTTTTTTTTTTTTTTTAATATAAAATAATTGCGTTAATCGCGCGATAAATTTTTTAACGCCGTTAAATTTGGTTTGCGTTAACGCCGTTAATAACGCGTTTAACTGTCAGCTCTAGTTTATATGCTTGGTCACGGGGGGCGGCCAAACGCCGCCCATTACGTGAAACTTGCATGTTCCTCCCCAGCCCGACAGAGAAGCATCTGTGAACACTGACATGCGTGACGTTGCTCTGCTCAACGTCACGCATGGTGCATTGGGTCAAATCGGGGCCCCCAGTGGGTCAATTCGGGGCCCACTGATAGGGGAATGGTCACTTTGCGCCGCCGTTGGCGCACCGGGTCGATGCGCAGGCAAGACAACCATCTCTGCAGCCGCCTCATGTGAAGCAGTCCCAGCGGCACCACCGTGTGAGTGGCTGACATCATGCCCAGCAGCCTCATGACAGAGAGGGCTGTCACAACGCTGCCTGGGGAACAGCGGCGGAGAAGAGATCACAGCGTCTCCATCCTCTGCTGTGAGAGCCGTGCTCTCATTACAGCTGAATCCAGCTCTCCCCCCGAATAGATCACACTCTGTGATGGGAAGGGGGAGCTTTTCTTCCAATTTATGGCGAAGCCTATATTCGACAGGTGAATTACCAGCTTTTTTGTTTGAATAGCTGCTTCCCCCTTGGAGCGAGCCATCAAAAGCAGATTGTCCAAGTAGAACAGTACTCTCATTCCTGTTGTGTGCAGCGGCCGGAGAGCCGTCTCTACGCATTTGGAAAACGTTTGTGGGGCTAGAGAATAGCCAAACGGGAGACGGTTGTGCTGGTACTGTGACCCTTGGAATGAGAAACGCAGGAATTTCCTGTGTTTGGGGATCACTGTGACGTGGAAGTAGGCGTCCTTCAAATCTATTGAGGTGAACCAGTCGCCCGGTTTTACACACTGTAACACGTGTCTGATTGTTAACATGTGAAACGGCCTCTCCGCGATGCATTTGTTGAATAGGGCTAGATCGAGAATCGGTCTCAGCCCTCCTGTTTTCTTGGGTCCCAGGAAATAACGGGAATAGAATCCCTGCATTTCCTCTCCCTTCGGGACAGTGGAAATCACTTTTTACGCTAGAAGTTGCTGGAGCTCTGCCAAAAGTGACAGCTGTTGATCCATGGATGACATCGTTGTTTCCACAATCCCGTTGAATCTTGGCGGGACGCAGCTGAACTGCAGGGTGTGACCCTTGCTGATCAGCCCACCCATCCATTTGGCCAGGGTGCATGCGTTCAGCCATTCTGAGTAATGCTCTGAAAACGGCTGTGCAGTCTCTTGTTTTGATGCGGCTGTCATGGAAACAAGCCACGCCTTAGCCCCTGTAGCCGCTGCGAGGGGAGGAGTCCTCCTCGCAGCCCATGGGGAGCTCTGCCCGAAAGGGCTGGGTTTGTGTGTCATTAGCAGAGGCATGCCCTGCCTGCTCAGCTTGTGACAAGAGCCTCCTCTCTCCTGAGCGTTTGGACGCGAAGAGGAATAACAATGTGACTGGGCAGCAGAGTGTTGACACAGTGAACGAGCTGTCATTCGTAGACAGAGAGCTCGTTTTAGCGGCCGTCTCGCAACATGTCATGCCAGGCATGATGTGGTGAGGGGAAAGTAATGTAGGGCTGGCTCGATCAATAATACGAGGTTTATTGACGGCCTGCCTACAGCACTTTGGTCAGTGAAAGTTGTGTGAAATGTGCTTTATAAATAAATTTTACTTACTTACTTTACTTACTTACTTACTGCCTATTTGTGGTGGGAGATGCATGTGAAACAGTTATGGCCGGGCCGATAGGCTCCGGCGTTAACTGTGTGGGGAGAAAACAGCCGTCTTTAGTACAGAGGTGTTTCTCGCTGTCACACGCTCCTCCCTCGCCCCGTAATAGCCGGCGCTTGTTGGGCGGGACATAGCCCCATGAGCCCACTGCCCGCGGGCCGCTCGCCGTAGCCTGCGATGGAGGCGGGCAGGGCTGGTAAGCCTGGGGGCCAGGAGGAGGATCTGCCGGCGGCTCCGTGACAGTGGCTGTCGGGTGCCTATGGCGGCGAGGGGAGCCTGGAGCGGAGCGCTGCTGCCCGGGTGGTTTTCGCCACGTCGACTGCCTGTTCGGCCAGACGATGAGGGTCAGCCACCATGTTATGTTCCAGCAGGGCGATGTTATTCATAACAACCTCTTGCTGCATCATACACTGATGCGCTCTGTCTGTAAGCTTGGCCATCAGCTGGTCTTTGGGAGTGGGGCAGCGGTCGCTGAGCCCCGGCTTCACTCCAAAGACAGCACACAGAGCGGGATCCAGCGGCGGTACTGCCCTGTAACCTCGGTCTGTCAGACCCTCCGTCTTCGTGACCTGGATAAATGTTTTCCCCGGGGCCCTGTGCTTCCCGGGCTCCGCCGCAGGCCCATTGAAGTACGGTCTGATGGCGGGAAACATCGGCCAGATCGGGTCGAGACGGGCGGGGTGTGTCGCAGCCTGGAGCCCCCAGATGCCATGCAGCTTGTCCAGGCGTTGGGGGGCCGGAGGCATGGGCACCGCAAGGCCAAGGTTTGCGGCTGCCCTAGTTAGCTCTGCCACCAAAGCACCAACCACTGGAAGTGAGGTGGCGGCAGAGACGGGCAATGCTGCTGCCCGGGGCCTCTCCATTCGGAGAGGGGAAGCCGGGGGAGACGCCCCCTCCTCGTCACGGTCGGAGTCGTCCATCTCCGAGCTCACTAGGAGAGAGAGGACATCGTCGAGCGGAACAGTAAAGTCGTCGGCCCATTCAGCAATGGCGGCGGCAGTGTCGGCTCTGCGCTGTCTGACGTCCAACGGCAGCGCCGCACAATGCCGACACAGACAGAGCGGCGAGAGCGCCAAGACGGCATGTTCATGCCCAAGGCAGCCCTCGCACACCTCATGGCCGCCATACGGCAAGATGTAACACGTGTTGCATGTCTTGCAGATATATTTTTTTTACTTCAGTATGCTACAGGATCGTCCTGAAGAGAATGTTAACAGAACGTCCGCCGGGGCCCGCGTATATCTGCGACCTGCGGCCGTGATTGAGGCCCACGCTGTTGGTGGGCGGGGACTACAAATTTTTCAGTGCTACGGCTCACGCCTAGGGCATAGTTGCCAAGTCCGGTTATAATACGCGACTTTGGGCTTGTATTTACAAGAAGTCGCTTGGAAAAATGTGGAGTTGCGGGTTGCGTTTTTTTGGGCTTATTTTTAGAAACTTGGTTGCTTAAAACCAAAAATATGGCATGTTTATAGGCATATTTATTACGTTAGGATTTAATCCCTTGGGGATCAATAAAGTATATATCTATCTAATCAGTTCTCATTTGCGCGTAGTAACGCGCGAATGAAACTGATGCGCACGCAAACTCGTCGTGCATGATACCTAACGTGACGCGGGTAAATCCCAACAACAAAAAAAGTCAAGCTGGCTGGCATAGCATGCAAGTTACAGAGATTGTTTTAGCGATAGTGGTTCATAGTGGGAATTGGTGTAATGGCCACAAAGTGGTCGAAGTATGGAAAAAAATACAATCCTGACTGGGAGAGGGAGAGAGAGCTCAAAGATTGGATTCGTCCCGTTACAGGGGATAACAGTAAGGCTCTCCATGCAGACCTTAAGCAGCATGCTAGCACAGAAAAGCATAGAAGGAATGCTAAACCATTCTCATCATCAAGATTAACGGATCTTGGATTCTCAGTAGTAAAACCATCAACCAAAAGCCAAGTGACAGAGCTTCGGCTCGCAAACCTATGTGGCATGTCACACGTCTAAATGCTGCATTGATTTCTTGGGGGAAATAATTGGCACAGATTGTGACATGGACATGAGCATTCACCGAACAAAATGTGCAGCACTAATTAAAAACGTTGTTGCCCCGTGCATGTTCAACGACCTACTGAAAGATATCGGGGAGTCTCGCTACTCTCTCATCATAGATGTAAGCACTGACATCAGTAGTATTAAGCAGCTGTGTGCTGCCATCAGGTAATTCACCACCTCTCTGAAGAAGATTGTTTCCACCTATTTAGGTTTAATCGATTTGCAGGGAGAAAATGCCGTGGCCATAGCTTCCACTCTGACTACGTTCCTAGAAAGCGTGGGAATCGATTTCATGCGGTGTGTGGGCCAAGGAACAGACGGCTGCAGTGTAATGGTCGGGAATAATAACTCCGTCTACAAACACCTCCGTGCAAAAAATGAGAAGCTTCAACTAGTTAAGTGTGTCTGTCACTCTGCGCAAGCAACGCTGTCAAAACACTGCCCAGAAATCTGGAGTTCCTGATTTCTCAGTCGCACAGGTGGTTTTCTCACAGTGCGAAGAGACTCCGAGAGTTTGCCAGAATATACGAAACCATTAACCCTGGAGAAACACCATTGAAACTTGCACAGCTCTCTGGCACAAGGTGGCTTTCCTTCTACAACTGTTGTGTGCAATTGTTGGGTCAGTGGGATGACCTAAAGTTGCATTTTCAATTGTGCAAGGACGCGTAACACTGCTATGAAGCCGAGCACCTGCACCAGATGTACTGCGACCCTATCAATAAGCTGTATTTGCAGTTCCTCATGCCTATCTTGCAGGAGTTCTCAAGAGTAAACAAACTTTTTCAGTTGGAGATCGGAAACGCCTTCAAAATGCTCGACTGCTTGCAGACTTTTTTCCGTCCCTTGGTGTCAAAAATCCTGACTCCCAACGCCATCCCGCCGTCCGGTTTACGTCTGATTGATGTTAATTTGGATGACACAAGCAATCATATGCCCCTGTCTGGGGTGAACTTCGGGGTGCAGTTCCCCATCGCCCTTGGAGAGGCCAATGTTTATAGTGCTTTAGAGATGGGAATGAAGACCATATGTCGGGATTTTCTTTTCGAGTCTGCGAGACAGGTTCAGAACAGGCTGCCAGCCAACATAAACCTGTGGAGGTCCATGGCAGTGTTCAGCCCATCAGTGATGCTATCTCAGAGCAAGCCACCGCTATCCACCGTCGCAGTTTTAAAGCTGTATACTGGAGATTTAGGAAAGCTGGACACCCAATATCAGGCTGTACACTTCCATGAGTGGGACATAAAAGGAGACCACCAAGCGGAAGAGTTCTGGGCCGATGTCCTAAATTATCGGGACAGCAGCGGGGAGCAATGTTTCAAAGACCTTGCACTATTTGCACTTTCATTCCTCGCAATGCCCCTCAGTAACGCCGACGTGGAAAGGTTTTTTTCCCAAATGAATCAGGTGAAATCCAAACTCAGAAACCGCATGGGCCAGAAAACATTGAGTAGCATCCTAAGCATTCGCTACGGCCTGCGACGAGTGGGAATATGCTGCAAAGGCTTCGCCCCAACAGCGTAGATGCTTCAGAGGTTCAATGTAGGAATGTACAGCGATGGAGAGCAGACTCCGGGGACGAGTGAAGCAGACTAAGCGAGTGATTTCCTTCTTTAAGGTAGGCTAAACGGGGGCATTGATTTTCGGGTGCATTTAGGCCATATTAACCTATATTTAGGAGAGAGAGAAATATGTGGTCCTGTATGTTAGGCTATCACTCAGTACTGTCCTTGTCTTCTTCTCTTAAGGCCACATTCTATGCTGCAGTCAGAGATGGATAGAGGACAGGATTAAGGATCCTTTGTACAGTAGTGCAGCAGGCTAGTGTTCCAGAGATGGCTGTGTGCACCGAAACATTGGTTCAAGATTTAAAGCATTCTCATGGTTCTCATCATTCTTTGGATGGATGCTGTTTATTTCTTCTGATAGATGCTGTTAATTCTCATGTGGATGGATGCTGTTAAAGTTTTCATAATTCTTTAGATGGATTATTTTAATGAAGTATAATTTGATATAAGTAGCCTATGTCTGATCTTTATGTTAATATTCTAGCTAATCCATATTTTTTCAGTTTCAAACCTCATTACTTGTAACCAAACCAGGCCTTCATCTAAAAGTCTTCTTCTAAAGGTATTCGCATCAATGTCATCCATGTCTGTACCATGATTTTTAGGTAACTTTTTTGTAAAACTTGAAAAATAAAGTAAGTTTTGGCTTTGGAAAAGTAATTATTTCACTCATTATACATATAGGCGGCTTTGGGGGCCTTTTTAGGCATTGGGCTTCTTTTTGATGTGAGAGTTGCTTATTTGTGTCGCGAGAGTTGGCAACACTGGCCTTGGGATAACCCAATAGCGATAGCCTTAAAAGGCGAAGCCTATACGACATAGAACCTCTTTATAGTCTTACAGGGAAAGGCTTTCAAAAACCCAGGGGGTAGAGAATCGTTGTGTGAATGTAAGGAAATTACTTTAAATTAAGTATGAGAAACATCTTGCCATCTTGCAATCGTGAAACCAGTGTTGATAAAGGCAGAGTTAACAAAGGGCCCTGTTTAAAGGGAATTCCATGTGTCGTTTATTACACCTCCAGATATCCCTCTGCCATGAGCCCCTTACCTCATGTCTAGATCAGAGCTGGCCCAAGGGTGAAGATGGCCAGTGTAGCAGTTATCCCTCTGTAGTCAATGAATTCAGTCAGTTCACTTAGGTAAATAGGTTAAGTATAGAGTATATAAGTATATAAGTATATAAGGTAAGCATTGCTACAATTCAAGCTAAACATTAAACACTGTATTATTAATATATTATCTTTGAAGGACAGGTCAACAAATGCCTACATCCTGAGGGGCATTCACACGTGTCACTCATTCACACCATTTTCCTTTCAAATGGTGACCCCCCCCCCCTGCGGTCTCCCTTTGTGACGGAATGAGACAGGTTTCCCTGTCTCATTGTACTTTTACACTAACTTAGAGGACAGAGTTAAATGGTCAATACTCTGGTTAGTCAGACACTGTCAGCCGGGTTGCCCGTAGTAAAGAGCGTTGTACTGCATGTAGGGGGAAGCCACACAATTAAGGTATATAACTTGAAGCCTGATCAGGAGTTCTCTGCAAACCAACTCAGGTTGTGTTGTTGCTTCTGTGAAAGTCATCGTTTTTTGTACTTATTGAAGTCGCTTGGGTTAAAAGCGTCTGCTAAATGCCCTCAATGTAAATGTAAATGTTATGTAGATGGCATAGCCCTCCTGATGGTCTTTCTGCGCTTCTTGCCGCCCTTTACTGCCGTCTTATCGACGGATTTCTTGGTGTTTGAGATACCATAATTAGAATTGTCCACAGGCTTCTTACTTAGATAAACCAGAACAAAAGATTTGAGAAAGTTCTCAGATTGCTTACTGGTGCAATGAAACAAACAATGTGCCTCACCAGTTACAGCCGGTTCAACACATATCATTCTAATTGAAAAGTACACGTTTTAAAAGCAAAAGCTGAAGCATGTCTAAGGCACATTCTAGAGTTTATGTTTTTAGAATAACCTTTAACTTATTCACGTTTAGCTCAGAGCTAAGAGTCCAGAGCACATTGTAAAGAAGGCTAGCATGCGTCGTTTGTTTTGTATTTACAGCAGACCGCTTGTTTCTGTGGAAACGCTACACTTCATTCACGTCGTTCTGTTTAAGCACAAAGTCTCCAACAATAGATGACTGGAAAACATCTATTAGCATAACTCACTGATTGCGCTGGTGAGGAGGCACCAGGGAGAGGCTTAGAGGAGGGGCTATGGCCTAGAGAAGGGGCTAACAGGGCCTAGAGGAGGGGCTAACAGGGCCTGGAGGAGGGGATAACAGGGCCTAGAGAAGGGGCTAGGGAGAACAGGCCCTAGAGGAGGGGCTAACAGGCCTAGAGAAGGGGCTAGGGAGAGGGCCCAGAGGAGGGGCTAACAGGCCCTAGAGGAGGGGCCAGGGAGAGGGCCTAGAGGAGGGGGCCTTCCTCCCTTTCCGCGTCCAGACAAGTTCAGCTGTTAGTTTAACAGTACAATGAGGTAGTTGGTGCACCCAGCCAAATTTAAAGGCTTACTGAGGACCCGAGAGAGGTGAAGGCGTGGAATCCAGAACAGGCCACTCCCATTGACTCTTAAGAACGCATTTCAGAATTAAAATAATGGAGATTGTTGGGGAAAATATCCTTTCAACATGATCATGTTTCTGTTTGTGTAAAGTTCTATCTACAATTAAATGATATGCATGAACTCTATTACTATAGGTATCTAAATTAGTCAGTTATTAAAAGTGAAGGAGCCAACGTTTAATATACAGGGGGGCCTGATGGACATTGGTCACTCCAATTGGTGTGTAACCCAAATATCTGAAATTAGCATTTCACATGGTTTGATTGAATGCAGATTAGCCTTATGGCCATCGACACAAATAGGCCTACTAGCGACTCAGATATTAATTCCTTACTGGATTAGTATCACTGAAACTTTGTTGCAAAACAGGGCTTATATTTCAATGTCCACTTGATTTTAGTTGAACTGCTGTGGGACTACCTTAATACCACTGAGTGATTAGCTCTTAAGAGAATATGTGGTTGGCTCTTAAAAGAGCCATTGGGTTGCTGGGTTTCTGATTTACTTCTTGGCAGGCTTCTCAGTTTTCTTGGGCAGAAGGACGGCCTGGATGTTAGGCAGCACACCGCCCTGAGCTATGGTCACTCCACCGAGGAGTTTGTTGAGCTCCTCATCATTACGCACAGCCAGCTGCAGATGGCGGGGGATGATACGGGTCTTCTTGTTGTCGCGGGCAGCATTGCCGGCCAACTCCAGCATCTCAGCGTTCAGATACTCAAGCACGGCCGCCAGGTAGACTGGAGCACCTGCTCCGACACGATGAGCATAGTTGCCTTTGCGAAGAAGTCTGTGCACACGGCCAACGGGGAACTGGAGCCCGGCACGGGATGACCTGGTCTTGGCCTTCGCCCTTGCTTTACCTCCGGTCTTTCATCTTCCAGACATGTTGAATAAGTAGTTCAATTGAAGTTCCAAAGTGCTCACATCAGGGTCCGACTGGAATATATAGAGACCAAGGTCTTTGCTCATTGGCCAGCTCAAACTTCCGTAAAATAGACCAATCACGGTAAAACTAAAATATGTGACACGCCCTTAAGGTGGCAGTGTGGACAGAAAGACAAGGTCCTAAATTAAAAGTAACAGATTAAAATAATTTATATCAGTAGCGAAAACCAACGCCTGAACCAAGCTGATAAAAAAAGGAATAGGGAGAGCAGGGTCGATTGAAACACTTTAAACGTCTTTTTCAAAGATGACGTTACACATACAAATAATTTCAACATGTGAAACAACTCACATGTGTGTTCTCTTAGTTGCAAATGTAATTTAATACATATGTTGGATGATCGATAAAGGTTTTTTGCGGCGCTTTACAGAGTGCAACTACAGCC
Source organism: Gadus morhua (assembly GCF_902167405.1). Taxonomy (NCBI): domain Eukaryota; kingdom Metazoa; phylum Chordata; class Actinopteri; order Gadiformes; family Gadidae; genus Gadus; species Gadus morhua. The sequence continues at coordinate 24,010,308 of NC_044049.1, read as the reverse complement.
GCTATGACTGGCTAACGGCTAGCACCGTTCAGAACAATCTGTTCTACTCGCCGTCTTTGCTGTTCAGCATCAGTGAAGGGACATGGAACAGCGCCGGATTTAGCAGTCTTAACAGCTTCACCAAGGCAACTTTTAAACATTAGGCCATGGGTGATGGGTGAGTTTTTCTTTGCACTGTGCAGGAGCGATAATGTTGTTGTGGTACTTTAGTTCATAATGCTTTTTTTTTTAATGATTTAAACACAAATATATTGCTGGAATTTGGGCAGTAGGCTTAATGGTAATGCTCTGTGTGGATGCCGCTTAATAAGCTTATTAAATTAACCCGTTCACTACTATTCCTGTGGGATTAATATTCTGGCTGGAATAGCTGTTGTAAAATATGTGGCATAAAGACTTGTATGTTTCATTTTTGTTAATGAAATGATGTTGCACACGCTATAGGCTACTTTATTTAACCCGTTGAAGTTGCGAAAGCATCCGGTGAAAATAACAATAACTCTGAACACTTGTTTTTGTGTCATGAGTGTGATGTGCAATCTGGTTGTGGAATAAGGAAAGATCTGATGGTGTTGCTGAATTACTCTAGCTCTGCGGTAATGCAAAGTGGTGTGCGTGTGCGCTTTGTTGTTGCTGAAGATCAACTGTCTTGTTGTGGATGTTGTGCAGTAGCGCATATTGTGGCTGTGTTGGCGGTATTACCACCTAATATGACATTTGTGTGCATGTCTGAGTGTTTGGGGGTTGGCCGTTGGTGGAGTTCGTAACTGAAGGCCCTGACTTAAACCCCACGGTACGCTACTGCATTTCACTGATTTTGAATCGTATTATCGTACGCTCCCTCACTAAGCCTCTTCACCACTCACAGTCAGTGAACGAGTCAGCCAGTCAGCGACTAGTCGGTCTGGGGGGGGTCGAGTCTGTGAAAGAATGAGACGAATGAGAGAGAAGAATACGTTTGGTTCCTCGTTAAAGATTTGTTAATTGGAACTGAGGCGGTCGCGAAAGACCCATCACTATTGAGGACCACCTTTAAGAAATGAAATGTAAGCAAGACAGAAGGCCCAGGGCCCGACCAGATACTGAAAGCATCTGTAAATTGGCTTACAAAGGGTTTCACTACGCTATCAAACCCCTCGTTACAGCAAGCTGCATTTCCAACTTGTAACTTGTTCCAGCGTCACACAACAAAACCATTATCCCCCCTGATCTAGATAAGCAACAGCTACTCCTGTCCTCCTGTGCTTAGGATTTGCACAGTGCTCATGGGAAATTTACATCTTCTCTGATTGACTACAGCGTACGTTGGAATGGCAACCAGACCTCCTTCATTCTCATCCTAAACAAACAGCAATGTGTGCTGAGTGTTGACATAAGTATGTATGATTGACTGTGATGTATTCTGTACTGTATATCTGTTCCACACCACAAGGGGGCGTTATCAGTTTGATAACGGATGTGATATGATTGGTGACGTCATGCCCCCTATTAATATGAATGTTCCGGACTTGATCATTCTCTTAGCCCGCTCCCAACATGAAGGCTGGAAGAGCAGTTTAGTTATTTACTATAAAATAAATATGCCTTGAGGCTGAAGACTAAAACTCGTCTCGTCTACTTTTCTGTTGTTGCACTGTTGGACTCCTGCTGTGTTTAGTAGTGCTCCTGCTAACAGGTTATGGGCCCAGTAACGACGACGATAGTTGCAACAATGGAAAGTGGCGGCAAACGTTAGCTAGTCAGCAAAAGTGTGTTAGCTAGTTAGCGCGGTAAAACCGGGAAGCTAACAAAGCTGAGGAGAATGGCACATCAAAAGGCAAAGTGGCCGATGTTTGACGGTAGGGCCGAAGAATATGAGCTCTGGGAAGAACGGATGCTGGGCTGTATGCACCGTGTCAAGTTAAAAGAGACTATTCTGAACGAGCCTGGTGGACCGCTGACGGCTGAGATAGAGCCAAGGATGAGGAGCTGAATGCTGATGCTTACTGTTCGTTGGCGCCATTGCTTGATAACGTGAGCTTGGGACTGATATTCAGAGACTGTAAAAATAAGGGACGCGAGAGTCTGCAAGTGTTGAGAGAGCACTACATTGGCAAAGGAAGGCCACGGATTGTTTCGTTATACATAACGTTAACCTCGCTGAAGAAAGCGGACACTGAGACTGTGACAGAGTACATACTAGGATTGCCTAGTAACGGGGACGCTGGCGAGTCTAACGCCGCTCTGTATGGCTTGTTTTTATTCAGTATTTCCGACATTTCTCACGATTGCATTGAACATTTTGCCGTTTTTTTGGTCTTTAGTAGTTTAGCTAAGTCTACTAGTTATATATAGTCACTTTTCGCTATTGTCAGTGCGCCAGTTTTCTTTATTTCTACGTGTTTTTACGTGAGGTCGTACAGTTGGTGGACGCTGTTGCCTTTTGAACGCTGTTGCTGCTGCTGCTCACCGGAACGTCATTTTTGAACATTATTTTTTCGCGATTTTCTTTTTCTTTCTAGTCTTTTAACTTTTTCATCAGTTTTCTTTTGCTTACTTTCAACACCTTCTGTCTGAAACCCTTCTGGACCCTTCTGGACCTCGGATCGGACTACAAAGTTAAGTTAAGTAACTGCGTCAGTTTTCTTGATTTATTCATTTATTTCTGAACGTTAAACGTCTGCGTGTTTTGTGTTTTTGTGCGTGGAGTCGTGCAGCTGTTGGTGGATGACACCTGCTGGCCGGCTAGACTGCTGATAACCCCCAGCGCCGGCGCCGTCCAACTGGCTTCCCCGTCTCCAGCGTAGCTACAACCGGCTTGCTCCACTCCTCTGCCTCCGCTGTGCTGGCTCTGTGGCTTCACCATAATCGCCTGGATCTACCGCTGGCTTCTTCCGACTTCACAACCTGTGGATTTTAACCTGTTCCTCTGGATTGCGCTATGTTTGACTCTCACGTAACGAGTGCATCTCTGCCGCTCCGTTACTCGGTAACGGAGATGTTACGTCTACGGATCTTCTCAAGGACCCAACCACCTCAGCTTGCATCCCACCAGGACATTCTCAAACGACCAAAATACATCCACCGAGGCTCTGGACGGAATTTTCAGTACACTCACACCAGCAACAAAAACATCCGCTCCTTCTGGTCCACTGGGCCCCGCCCTCTTCCTCGCACAGCCCGTACGGTCAGTCCCGTCAATCACAGTGTCCTGTCCCCTCTGCTCAAAGCAACCTGCTACACTCCACTCACCTGTCTGAAACTCTGTCTGCTGAACACCAGATCCCTCAGTAATAAGGCCCTTTTGATAAATGACTTTATTGTTGACGAGAGCCTAGACATTCTCTGCCTCACTGAGACCTGGCAACAACCAAATGACTTCTCCCATCTAAATGAAGCTGTCCCACCAGGTTTTTCTTTTATTAGCAAACCCCGGGTTAATGGGAGGGGGGGTGGCCTCGCTCTCCTCCATCGTGATAACATCAAAGTCACCACTGTCACAGTCCCCCTTCACTCCTCCTTTCAATGTTTAGCTGAAAAACTCTCCGGCCCCAAACCCACTATCATTGTCACCATTTACAGACCACCAAAACCCTCCGCCGTTTTCCTCAATGAATTCTCATCACTACTTACATCTGTATGTGCAATGTCCCCCACTGTTATCCTCCTTGGTGATTTCAACATCCACATTGACAACCCATTCTGTACTTTTGCTAATGACTTCACATCACTTCTGGACTGTCTTGGCATCACACAACATGTCAACCTCCCAACCCATAACAAAGGTCACATTCTGGATTTAATCTGCTGCACTGACATCACTCCCACTAACCTTGATGTCATTGATTTCCCCATCTCCGACCACAAAGCTGTACTTTTTGACATTCATACCCAAGTCCACAAAACCAAGGAACAACGGACCATCTCCTTCAGAAACATCAAACTTATCAACACCACAGACCTCTCCACCATGATCAGCTCCTACCCCAACCCTCCCCCAGCTTCCTCCCTGACTGACCTGGTGACTCACTACAATAACTGCCTCTCCTCCTCCCTCACCACCCTGGCCCCCCTGAAAACCCGCTCAGTCTCATTCACCCACACTGCTCCCTGGTTCACTCCTCATCTGCGCCAGCTCAAAGCCACTGGTCGTCGACTGGAGCGACTCTACAATAAGACAAAACTCACTGTACACCGCCAAATGTATTCGGACCACCTCCATCACTACAAGAATGCCCTCACCACTGCCAAAACCTCATACTACTCCAACCTCATCAACACTGGTACAGGCAACAGCAGAGTCCTCTTCTCAACAGTCAACCACTTACTTCAGCCTCCTAAATATCTCCCTCCAGATATTTCCACCACCCAATGCACTGCGTTCCTTGACTTCTTCAGCTCTAAAATCAACACCATTCACCAACAACTGGCCTCATCTCGCACCCCCTCTGATGACCCACCCTGGATGATCACCTCTGGCCAACCTCTCATCAGCTCCCTCTCTGACTTCACCCTAGTAACAGAACAGACCGTCTCAGAACTCATCCGCAAAGCCAAAACCACCACCTGTCAGCTCGATCCTCTTCCCACCTCCCTTGTCAAAGCATGTCTTCCGTCCATCTCCCCCATGATCACCAACATAATTAACTCCTCCCTCACTACTGGTACTGTACCCCTCACTCTCAAGCTGGCTGGCATCACTCCCATCCTGAAAAAACCTGGTGCTGACCCATCTGACCTTAACCATTACCGGCCCATCTCCAATCTCCCTTTCATCTCCAAAACACTTGAAAGGGTGGTTGCCGCACAACTACAGTCCCACCTCGACATTAACAATCTCCACGAACCGTTCCAATCTGGCTTCCGTCCAAAACACAGCACTGAAACAGCCCTAGTCAAAATCACCAACGACCTCCTCCTTGCAGCCGACTCTGGATTACTCACCATTCTCATCCTCCTCGATTTCAGCGCAGCATTCAACACCATCTCCCACCCTCTGCTCCTGGACCGCCTAGCTGGTATTGGGATCACTGGTGCTGCACTCTCCTGGTTTACATCCTACCTCACCGGCCGTCAACAATTTGTTCAACTAAGCAACCACAAGTCTGGGTGTTCAGATGTCTCACTGGGTGTCCCCCAGGGGTCAGTCTTGGGTCCACTCCTCTTCACCACTTACCTCCTCCCGCTGGGCACACTCCTCCGTCACCATGGGGTCCATTTTCACTGCTACGCTGACGACACACAGGTCTACATCTCTACCAAACCCACCGCTGCCATCCCCCCCACCTCCCTCATCACGTGCCTGGAAGAGATCCGGAGCTGGTTGAGCAGGAACTTCCTGAAACTCAATGGAAACAAGACCGAGGCCCTGCTCATCGGATCCAAATCCACCCTCACTAAATCACAACACACCCCAGCTCCACTCATAATTATCGATGGATTCCCAGTACCCTTCTTCTCCAAAGTCAAGAGCCTCGGTGTCATCCTGGACAACACCCTCTCATTCGCACCCCATATTCACAACATCACCCGGACTGCATTCTTCCACCTCCGCAACATCGCCAGACTCCGCCCATCACTGACCCAATCCAGCACTGAAATCCTAGTTCACTCATTTGTCACATCACGCATAGACTACTGCAACGCCCTCCTCACCGGACTCCCCACCAAACTCATCAACAGACTGCAGATCATTCAGAACTCAGCCGCCCGGATCATCACCCGCACCAAATCATCTGACCACATCACCCCTGTCCTCATTCAACTTCACTGGCTCCCAGTACACTACCGTATCCAATACAAAACCCTACTCCTCACCTACAAAGCTCTCCACAACCTAGCCCCCAGTTATCTCTGTGACCTCCTCCAAGAATACACTCCCTCCCGCTCCCTCCGCTCAACCTCTGCTGGACTACTATGTATCCCCACATCACGACTCACTACAATGGGTGCCCGGTCATTCAGCTGTTCAGCACCGAGGCTCTGGAACTCCCTCCCCCCACACATAAAACAATCAGACACCATTACAACCTTCAAGTCACAACTCAAAACTCACCTGTTCAAACTCGCACACAACGTCTAACTGATCACTGTTTTGATTGTTTTTTTGTTTTGTTTTGTCTTGTTTTTGTTTTATTTATTTCTTATTGCTTATGTTTATTTATTTTTACACAATGTCTTGTTTTTTTAAATAATGTATGATGACTATATGCTCTGTAAGGTGACCTTGGGTGTCTTGAAAGGCGCCTCTAAATTAAATGTATTATTATTATTATTATTACATTATCCGGGCGGAGCAGATCTTCACAGCACTCAGAGGTGCAGGCGAGGCACCGAGTGAGGGGTTGATCGTGGCTATGATTATGCGGGGACTTCCAGAGAACTACAAGCCGTTTACGCTGATGGTAACCCACGGTTCAGCCGAGATGAAACTGGCGGAGTTCAAGGCTAAGCTGCGAAACTTCGAGGCGTCGGAGGATGCTGAGCCAGTAACCGAGATGGCGGGAGAAAGGGTGCTGAAGGCTCGCGCAGCACTGAAGAAAAAGAACAGCGGATCTTCGACAGAGATGGTGTGTTGGCGGTGCGGTGAAAGGGGACATCGAAAAGATGAGTGCACAAGAAAAGTTTGGTGCGGTTCCTGCAAAAGCACAAGCCACAGCGACAACGCCTGCAGGAAGAAAGAGCGTGCACAAAGGTCCAGTTGTGCTCGCGCTGAAGATCACGGCGGTGGTGGCGGCGGCAGCAGCGGTGGTAGCAGTGGCGGTCGGGCAGCGAATGGTGGACGGATCGAGGCGCGGGGACCCGCGAGAGTCGACTTCACATTCCGGGCAGAGACCGAGGACACCTGCAAGCCAGCGCAGCAGCGGCAGATTGAGGGAAAAGGGCTGATCGTCGACACTGGCACGACATCCCACATGCTGAACGACAGGAGCCGGTTCAAGTCCTTCGACAGCACATTCAAGCCGGAGAGCCACAGCATGGAGCTGGCCGACGGGAGGCGGACATTCGGGTTGGCGGAAGGCAGAGGAGACGCACAGGTGTGTCTCACCGACAGCGACGGACGAACGTGTACAGTGACTCTCAAGAACGCCCTGTACATCCCTTCGTTCCCACAAGAACTCTTCTCCGTGAAGTGTGCCACTGCACACGGTGCCAAGGTACTCTTCGAGGAAGGTAACGATGTTCTTGTAGCGCCTGATGGTGCAAGGTTTAGCATTCAAGTGTGTGACAGAATGTACTACTTGCAAACCAAGTGTGATGACAATGATATGTGCAATGTTAGCCATGATATTCAAACCTGGCATGAAATTATGGGGCATTGTAACTATGAAAACATACTGAAACTGCAGGATGTAACCCTAGGCATGCACATTAAGGGTGCAAAACGTAAGCCTGAAAAGGAATGTCATGTGTGCATAGAGGGGAAGTTTACTCGGACGAGAAACAGAAATGCAACAGACAAGGTGAAAACACCACTGGAGTTGGTAAACACTGATCTAGCTGGTCCAGTGACCAATGGTTCAATCGAGGGTTACAGGTACATGCAATCTTTCACAGAAGTGTACACAGGAGTAATATTCACATACTTCCTCAAAGCAAAGAGTGATGCCGTACTGGCTACTGAAAAGTTCTTGGCTGACATAGCGCCTTATGGCAGTGTGAAATGCATCCGGTCAGACAACGGGACCGAGTTCACAAGCAGAGAGTTTAAGACACTCCTGCGAAAGAACAAGATCAGACAAGAGACGTCCTGTCCTTACTCCCCACACCAGAATGGGATAGCTGAGAGGGAAGGGCGCACTCTCTTTGAGATGGCAAGGTGTAAGCTCATTGACAGCAACTTACCTAAGAGTCTATGGCATTACGCCGTTCAGGAAGCAGCATACACCAGAAACCGATGCTTTAACAAGCACATAGGCACAACACCATACACAGCACTGACAGGGAAGAAGTGTGATCTAGCCAAGATGCACAAATTCGGGTCAGAGTGTTATGCGTACATACAAGACAAGGGTAAACTAGATCCCAGGTGTGAGAAGGGTCTTTTCGTAGGGCACGACAAAGGCAGCCCAGCCTATCTAGTTTACTACCCCACCAAAGGTAAAGTGCAGAAGCACAGACTGGTCAAGTTTATCACTAAGACCACATGTGACAGCGAGACTCAGACTCAGGACTTAGGACTTGACCCCATTGTAAATAGTGAGAAGACCGACGCACCACAGCCCAGTGCTCAGAGCACAGACGTACAGACTGACAGTCCACAATCCCCAGAGGATGATGGCGAGGAGCACCAAAGGGTGACGCCACAGGCCCCAAGCAGTGGGAGGTACCCCACTAGAGAGCGTAAGCCCCCAAGTTATCTCTGTGATTATGCTACTGAGGATGATAGTGGTGATGATGATAGCACACTCACCAGTGTTGACTATTGCAACCGAGCAGTGTGTGGTGTGCCAATGGCCTTTAAGCAGGCTATGACATCACCACAAGCAGGTAAATGGAAGAGGGCAATGGACGAGGAGATGCAGTCATTAGAGGAGAACGAGACCTTTACCCTGACAAAATTGCCAGAGGGCAGAAAGACAGTGGGAGGTAGGTGGGTATACTCAATTAAAGAGGGTGGTGATGGGTGTGAGCAGTACAAGGCCAGATTTGTGGCGAAGGGGTATAGCCAGAGAGAGGGGATAGATTATGGTGAGACATTCTCCCCCACGGCAAATATGACCAGTGTGCGTGTAGTCATGCAAAAGGCAGCACAAGAGAACTTGGTACTACACCAAATGGATGTAAAGACGGCGTATCTACACGCACCCATTGACCGAGAAATTTACATGGAACAACCTGAAGGTTATGAAAAAGGGGGAAACAATCTAGTGTGTAAATTACAGAAGTCAAATTATGGTTTGAAACAGTCGGGATGTAACTGGAATGAAATGTTACACAAATGCTTGGTAAATGACAACTTTACACAGAACCCAGCAGATCATTGTGTGTACACAAAAGAGTCAACGCAGGGAGGGAAGGTGATTATTGTCATTTGGGTGGATGATCTCATCATCGCAGCAAACAACACAATAAGTCTAGAGCAGGTAAAGGCAATGCTTTCCACCAGATTTAAGATGAAGGACCTAGGCAGGCTGAAACACGTTCTAGGCATAGACTTCAGTCAGACTGACGATTGTGTAACCATGTCACAACAGAGGTATACTGAGAAGATTCTCAAACGATTTGATATGCAGGAGTGTATCTATCTAGAGCAATTACTGAAGGGTATGGATTCCTATGAATATGTTCCAACTGTTGTTCATGAGGATAACCAGGGCACTATTGCACTTGTGAAGAACCCTGTGTGCAGACAAAGGTGCAAACATGTTGACATCAAGTATCACTTCATAAGGTCAACCATTAAAGATGGGAAGATGACACTTGTTTATTGTCCAACAGATGAGATGGTAGCAGATGCTATGACCAAGCCTCTCTCAAAGGTTAAACTGAGGAAATTTTCAGGAGTCATGTTTGGTGTAAGCATCTGATGAATAGTAAATATGTTTTGGATTTAATTCTGAATTTTTTTATTCTGATTGTTAAAAGCTGTACAGGATACAGGTCACTCATAAGTGGGAGTGTTGACATAAGTATGTATGATTGACTGTGATGTATTCTGTACTGTATATCTGTTCCACACCACAAGGGGGCGTTATCAGTTTGATAACGGATGTGATATGATTGGTGACGTCATGCCCCCTATTAATATGAATGTTCCGGACTTGATCATTCTCTTAGCCCGCTCCCAACATGAAGGCTGGAAGAGCAGTTTAGTTATTTACTATAAAATAAATATGCCTTGAGGCTGAAGACTAAAACTCGTCTCGTCTACTTTTCTGTTGTTGCACTGTTGGACTCCTGCTGTGTTAGTAGTGCTCCTGCTAACACTGAGCACTATATTCTTTATACTCTACCCCAACGAATGCAGCCCTATACAGATACCAAATATATCTTCAACTTTGCAGATAGGGTTACTTTTTGCTATCTTTATGGGATTGGTGGTGAACATTTTTTTCGATGGTGGTGGTGGCGGCGGGGGGTATCATTGTTATCAGCTAATAGCAGAAGCATGACGCCATTAACAGGCAACAGAAAGTAGGGCCTATCTACTGCTTTGGGTGTCTATTGAGCATAAACCATTAGGAGCTATTTGCTACACATAAACTTTTAAGTATACTAATGTGTGTGATTACTTTAATGATCATATTTACTTTCTTATTCACAAATGATACATTTGTAGCATACCATTATACTCTCTACTCTACTTTAACATAATACACTGATACTAAGGAGTTTATTTTTGGACTAACTTTAGGAGTTTAACATTTATAAACTTATGAGAACTGTTCATATCCTTATTCATCTAAACTGTTCATGACAAGGAACGGCAGAAAGCCCGTTATTGCTCTGCCATTTCCTTTGTGCATCAAGTTTGAGGTGCTCGAATGTAAGCCAGTCCTACGAAAACATTTCGGCCTGTCGTCGGCTACATTAGCTATGACGTGTACAAGGAATGTTCTTAAGATTTGTAGGTGGCTCTTAAAAGAGCCGTTTGGGGAGTAGGCACAGCAGTGCGATTTAAGCGCGTTCACCACGGATACGGCGGGCTAGCTGGATGTCTTTGGGCATGATGGTCACCCTCTTTGCGTGGATGGCGCACAAGTTGGTATCCTCGAAAAGACCAACCAAATAAGCCTCACTTGCCTCCTGAAGAGCCATAACAGCGGAGCTCTGGAAGCGGAGGTCGGTCTTGAAGTCCTGGGCGATCTCCCTCACCAGGCGCTGGAAGGGCAGCTTGCGGATCAGCAGCTCGGTGGATTTCTGATAACGACGAATCTCTCTGAGCGCGACTGTACCGGGCCTGTAACGATGGGGCTTCTTCACGCCACCGGTGGCCGGGGCACTCTTACGTGCAGCTTTAGTTGCGAGCTGCTTCCTTGGTGCTTTTCCACCGGTAGACTTACGCGCTGTTTGCTTGGTTCTCGCCATTTCTGCGGTGGGTATTCAATGTGAGCGTAAATGCAACGGGTTGAACCAAGTTTATATATCCGGTCGCGGAGATTTGCCATACGCTGATTGGTCATTTTGAACCGGCTGCAAGAGAAAATGCTCCAGAGTCCCGCCCGCGCATTGGATCCCGCCCATTTCATTTAGCGCCGTCTGCTCAATGTGTGTGTCCCTAAACTATGCATATTTACATCTCCAACAGCATTCTATTCCCAATACTTCATATTTAAATTATTTTAAAATATAGTCTACATGGTAACCATGTGCTGTTATATATATATAAAAAAAATTAAAACACTAACTGGAGACCTAGTTTATATACAATGAGCCTTGCAAATTGCAAAGCTCATTTTACAAATGTATTTGTAAAATACATTTTACATCATTATTAATATTGTGAATTCATCAACTTTCTATTCATCGCCATATTTTGTCCATCTATCTTTTGAGTTTGTATAGAAAGAAAAAAAATATTTCTAAATCAGCCCAATTAATAACATAACCACTTAAAAGACCAAACAACACATCTAAATCTGCTTTCAGATGGAAATGTTTGCATGTGGCGACATTCCCCGGGTTTTTTGCAACCGTTCATGGCCTTGGATATTTTTTGTAGCCTACGTTTATTGTCAAAGCAGGATCCATGAGGAAACGGTCTTGCAGCTGACTGAACCTTAAATATAAAGCCCACGTAGGCCTACCCTAGATCTCAAACTTAAAAATGTGTTATAGATCTCATTTTATATTACAGCAGAATATACAGATATAATGTACGAGTTTACTGGCAAAACAGCATACCGTTTATGCCGTTATGAAAATGTTATCCCTATTATGACACACAAATGAGGAACATGGTCTCGTTAAGATATGTGTTTGGCTCTTAAAAGAGCCTTTGTGGGGTGCAGAGATCAAGGAAGCTTGATGAGAGAATTTACTTCTTCTTTGGGGCTGCCTTCTTGACTGTTTTGGGCTTGGTTGCCTTCTTCACCGGGGTCTTCTTAGCAACGGGCTTAGCCGCTTTCTTGGGACTCTTGACAACTTTCTTGGGCGCCACCTTCTTGGCCGCGACGGGCTTCTTCACCTTCTTCGGGGTAGCTTTCTTGACAGCAGTTTTCTTGACCTTCTTTGGGGTAGTCTTCTTGGCAGCGGCGGGTTTCTTGACTGCAGGCTTCTTGGCTTTAGGGGCAGCTGCCTTCTTGACCTCTGGCTTCTTCGCCTTTACCTCCTTGTTGATCTTAAAAGACCCAGAAGCTCCGGCGCCCTTCACCTGAATCAAAGTTCCCTTAAGAACCAGAGCTTTGATGGTGGTGTTGACGCGTGAGTTGTTTTTCTCAACGTTGTAGCCATCGGCAGCCAGGGCTTTCTTCATCGATGGCACAGTAACCCCGCTACGCTCCTTGGAGGCAGACACGGTTTTGACGATCAATTCGCTGACACTTGGTCCGGCATTCTTCGCCTTCACCGCGGTCTTCTTCTTTGTTGCTTTAGCCGGAGCAGCGGCGGCAGCAGCGGGAGCAGCAGGTGCGACTTCAACCATCTTCACGAGTTGTTCTGAAACAATAGCAGCCTACAATGAAAGATTTGTGCCCAGGGCGCCAGTGGGCTGTCCTTATACACAGAGTGAGAACCGTAGAGACTCAACTGGTGAAGCGTTTCTCTGTTGGCAAGAAAGTTTGCCTCGTTTGTGTTTCCTCCATCATTTTATCCTGATTTAATACAGACACAATGGCAATATTTGACGTGCCTAGTCAAACAACTACAATAAGAAATATAACATTTGTACCGTACCGAGTTCAATGCACCATCAGTGTCGAGAATATTTATAAAAAAGCTAACAATGCAACTGAACATGGTTATGATCTCACTTACGTTTGTTTGAGATTTGTTTTTAGCTATACCTGAAGACTTTAATAATAGGAATCGTGCCTTTTCATTTGTCTGACAATCACACTAACCGTTGGATGTGAGGATTATGTCCTTGGTGTCTGTAGTTAAGGTTAAAATCGACGTATTTTGTGGCTACTAACACAAGGGTTTTTCAGAGGCTCGCCTGCATCAGCAAGAGAATTTAGATTAATGGATTTGACATAGAGCATTTATGTTATTCATCAAATGTGTTTGATTTAATATAATGTTACACATTGTGGGTTTTTCTTTTTTTCTTCTCCATTGTAACTGATCATCTGTAATACATGGAATCAGAGGATGTATCTCAACTGTAGTTCAATAGTATCTGTTGATGTTGATTATGTTGATGAACACATATTGTAGGCGTCTTACAGCAAGATGTATACGGTTGGAAATGGTTCAATACAAGTGCATAACATTAATTTCCATGTCTACCTTAAGATAGTGAAATAGAATAAAACATTAAATTATTAATTAGAATAAATGAAGGGTATTGAAACGGTTAAAACACTACTTTATTCAGTTCTGAACTATAAAAAAATGAATAGGTTATCCTTCATTGGTGGGTATTTTATCTTCTAATCAGTTTTTTTTAATAATGCCAAAATAGGCCAATTCTCAATGATAACAATGGAATGTTTAATAATCGGAGTCTGACACAATATTAATAATATGAGTTTTGAACATGTTAAAATGTTTACATACTGGATGGTGGAGACAAAACAAAACCTAGAATTGTTGCCTAAATTCTCTAAACAATAGTCTAAACCAGGGGTTTTCAAAGTGTGAGAGAGTGAGCCCCCCCTCAGAGAAAAAAATTCAGCTGAGCCCCCCCCCCAATTTTTTTTTCTAAATACCTGTGTTTTGAAAGCTATTTTAATTATTTTACACATTTCAAACATCTCCGATCATAATTTTAAAACATTTGTAACATATTTTTGAAACATTTGAAACAAATTTTTAACATATTTTTTAAACATATTTCTGAAACATTACAACATCTTTTTGGTTTTTAAACAACACAATTTAACAACTTTATCTAAGCATGTTTTAGCTTAACCTTTTTTAAATACATTTGAACATCTTAATCTGTGTAAACTGCCAGTTTACCGAATCATTCAGGGTCCCCGACTCTGAATTTTCTGAGTCGAATCAGATCTGCCTTTTCAGTCCAGAGATTCGACTATTCGGCGGGGTTTGTTTACCGGCGTTGCTATGGTGACCTAAATTATTATAGAGGGTTTTCACGGCGCGTCATCAGCGCGTCATCAATCCGGCAGTCGCCATGTTGGAGGTACTCGGCAAGGTAAATAAACCGCACGCCAAGGTAAATAAAGCGCACGCCGCAGCTTCGTGCTCGAAGCCCGAATATCTTCGTGGAAAATGGTAAATTATTGCCTTGTTTTTGGCTGTACCAATCGGTCAGACCGCGAAAAACATTTGGAGTATTACAGACTGCCAAAAGTTATAACTAATCAAGGAGAACAATGCCAAAAGTTGTCAGAGGAAAGGAGGCGCTTGTGGTTAGCGAAGCTGAACCAGGATCTACGTGGCAAAAATCTGGACAACGTCCGAATTTGTTCGGCCCATTTCTTGTCAGGTAAGTGACATGTTTTTATGTTGCATTATTGACTTAATATCTGATTAGGATCATATTTAATAGCCTGCTACAGTAGCAACACAGTTCTTAAAATGTAGAGCTACAATGTGCTGTATTTCTCATTGTATTCCAGGTACAAGGTCTGACCTTTATCAAAAGGATGACCCAGATTGGGTGCCATCTGTCGGAATGACAGGTCAGCAAAGGTCTCCTGAAAAAGCTGGGACATCATCACGCTACAGCCGTCGTGGGAATAGAACCCAGCAGAGACTGAGAGAAGCTGCTGCTGATGCTGCTGCTGGTGCTGGAGTTGCTGCAGAGACTGATGATTCTGAGACTGATGACCCTACTACAAGTGGTTATATCAGCAGCAATTTGTGCAGCACAGAGACTCAAAGTGAATTGACTGGTGATTTAATTGAGGCTATGACCAGCAAACTTCAAAATCTTAGAACTGAAAACATCCAGTTGTGCTCTGATGTTGCACATTTGTCCACTACCTATGACCAAAGTGCATTTGTTGATAATGATGAAAAGGTTTTATTTTTCACTGGCCTACCTACATACCTGGGGTCTCATTTATAAAACTGTGCGTGGGATCGTTACTAATATGTGCGTACGCCTAGAAGCCAAGTTTTGCGTGCGCCAAAAAATATTCGGATTTATAAAACACTGCGTACGCACACCTGTACGCAATCTTTGCTTTATAAATCACATACTGACTATAATTGTGCGCAGCTGAATCAGCTTCACGTTCCGCCCTCTACACGCCCCTTTTTAACCATAAATGGTCAATGCAAATGACCTCATGAATGCGATCTGCATATAAAACAGACTCAGATGCCGGTATTATGTCTTGTTGGAAACAATGGCAGAAGTACTGAGAAAATCAAAGCGAAATTTCACGGAGGTTGAAGTGGAGACACTTGTGGGTGAGATGGAGGCCCGAAAGGTAGTTTTGTTCGGCGGTCACGGGATTGGAATCGCCAACAACAAAAAGCAGAGTGAGTGGCAACATGTTGCTGCAGCAGTGAACTCTGTCAGTAGCACGGAGCGCACAGTCCCAGAATTAAAAAAGAAGTGGTCTGACATAGAGTTACATATTTTTATGTAGCCTACCAATAAATCGTTATGGTCCCTAAATACCCTCTCCCTCCGAATCCTGCATGGTCCGCCAGAAGTGCCACATGGTGCAGCATTACCACGGCGCTCACCTCTGTATTTATAGGGTTACGGTAATAAGACTGACGATAACGCCTTGGATAATCAGTTTGTAATTACCCACGTAAAAGGTTCTTGAACATAACCCCTTTTTAATGCCTGATTAGTCATGAAAAGCATCAAGAGTAACGGACAACGATTGTGATGAGTGTGGCTTGGTTTTTCACACTTGGGATTTAATTGACATTTGATCATGTGTTTACAGTGTCACATAAAAATATTATGTTATTGACACATGTTGGACAGATGCTTTATTCCATGCAGTCGCGCCGTCAGTGGACAGTATGGAGTGACGGGATTAAATATAGAGAATTTCTTTTTATTTTTATTCTAAGGAGATATTTCTGGAGTTATAACTGAGAAATAACGCAGTGGACTTAAATTATACTGATTAGGATTTAACGCATGATACGGGTTGAAATTAAATTGATGAAGGGCGATGATAAAACATAATCGTTCTTCTCACTCTGCAATTCTTTGGTCTGACTTCAGTTCACCACCACACCATCTGTGTCGCCAATTCTCCTTTTCCTCCAAACCATGCGTACGCATGGGTCAGAGTTTGCTTAGGGCTGCGCACATTTTCCCGTCAAGTTGGTTTTTTATAGATCACAACCTTGGCGTGAAAAGTCACGTACGCCAATTTCAGCCCCGTTTTGTGCGTACGCAACGGTTATAAATGAGACCCCACATACTGTTGGTACTCTTCACATTCCTTAGTCCCCACCTCCCTGTGAAGAAGTCACTTGATAAGTTTAAGCAGTTGATGCTGACACTGATGCGCCTTAGGCTTAATGTTTCCACGACCTTCCTGTCATATGCATTTAACATATCAATAGCAACTGCTTCTAGGATAGTCAATGATGTCATTGATGTCATGTTTATTCGTATGAAACCACTTATCATATGGCCAGAAAGAGAGCATTTACAAAAAACTATGCCAATGCAATTCAGGAAACGTTTTGGGAAAAAATGTGCTGTTATTATTGACTGTTTTGAGGTTTTTATAGAACGTCCGTCTAACCTTATAGCCAGAGCAGAAACATGGTCTTCCTACAAGTACCATAACACAGTTAAATTCTTGATTGGTATTACACCACAGGGCACAGTGTCTTACATTTCAAATGCATGGGGAGGAA
Organism: Gadus morhua; assembly: GCF_902167405.1. NCBI lineage: Eukaryota > Metazoa > Chordata > Actinopteri > Gadiformes > Gadidae > Gadus > Gadus morhua. The sequence goes on along the minus strand of NC_044049.1, from coordinate 23,993,412 downwards.
GAGTCAGTGACAAATACCTAACTGAAAACTGTGGCTTTTTGGACAACATAGTTCCTGGTGATCTTGTCCTTGCTGACCGTGGCTTTAATATTCAAGCCACTTTGGGTTGTATAATGGCTCATGTAAAAATTCCAGCCTTCACTCGTGGAAAGTCACAGTTGGCTCCTGTTGACTTAGAAACCACAAGAAAAATTGCCCATGTCAGGATTCATGTTGAGCGTGTAATTGGTAGCGTGCGCCGGAAATATACCATCTTGGGGGGGATATTACCAATTGATTTCTTGATGTGCAAAGATAGTGATGGTTATTGTACCATTGATAAGATTGGACTTGTCTGTTGTGCTCTGGTGAAACTTTGCCCATCCATTGTTGATTTTGACTGAAGAATATTTTTATATGCACTTTGTCAATAAAAAGACTAAATAGCCTAAAATTATTTATAAATGGTTGTTAATTTACAGTTTTTGTTAGTGTATTGTTGTGGAAGAGAACACATCATAACACTATCATCAGAACACAGATTTATTAAAGGAAAACCACACAGTTATCAGAACAGATAGCTTATAAACTATACAGTACTATAAATTATAGTATATACAGTATACTATAGTGCGAACATAATTTTGTATGTAATTTGAGTTTTACAACTTTTTTTGTCAGTATAGCATTGCAAAATCTCACCAACTTGAAATCAAATGCTAAAAATATTTAAAGAACAGTTTCAAAAAAGGTACACGTTTCTAAATAATTTAAATATTGTTTTAACCAACATTAAAACAAAGTGCCTGAAGTGTGTAACTTCACAACAGTCCACTAAAAAATACAGTTTTGTTTTTTTACTTCAAAGGTTTCTTTCCCTTTTTTGGCTCAAACTTAGGTAGCTTTTGGCACTTTGGGCAATACCATTTTCCCTTTGGTGCAACCTTGACATTAATGCACGAGTAGTGAAACCACTTAATATGACATTTTGCATTGTCACACAAAATCATCTTTCCAAACTCAACCTGGCCACAGAAACACCAGGTTTCTTCTTGGCCACTGGCACTTGCAGCACAATCAGAGCCATGTGATTCAGCCGAGGTAGATACTCCAGGTTGCGAGGACACATTGGCCATGGTAGATGAAAGCCTTGTGTAAAACTTGCCAACTAACTCTGGCATAATGGCTGTGTCAAAAATATTCTTGCTTTTCTGGCATATTGTGTCCCAAAACTCTTCATCAAATAAAATGCACTCAACATGCAAATCCTTTTCTGTCCAAACAACTAAATAGGCAGATTCCAGTTTGCACACCCCAAGTTGAGTTTGCACCTGGTAGAAATACTGGTGGTTTCGGTTAAGTGTCAGTTTCCCTTCACTGTCCTTCTCCAAATAGGATACACTGTCCAACATGTCACTTTTCACACAGAATGGACATTTCACTTCAATTACACGGACACCACAACAATCACAAGAAACAAGGCCATCGGGAGAAGCACCCAAGAATGGCACACTTGGATTTATGAAAAAACCTGTGTCGTGTACTTTAACATTTTCATGAGATTCCTTATGTACATCTATAAACATATCACGTGCAAATTTCTCATGATTACATCCCCAGGTAGTGGCTTTTGATGTGAATCTGTATGACTCAGGATAGCATACACTTTTGATTAAGCTCTGAGCTGGCTGTTTTGGATCAGTGCAACATGCAGTTTTCATTTTAGATGCTGTGATTCGACCAGCGTGAAATCTAAACCACAGTTTAGAGGAAGCTTGATCCCTTGTAGCGGCCTCAACTGCCTTTGCTTGCTCCTCTGAAACAGAAATTTCAACATCTTTGCATGTGGACAATAGCTCACTATAGTCCATGTGAACTGCTTCGTCTTTTCGCAATTCCGTCAACACAAGAGGTAAATTTTCTCCAATTGATTTTGGAACAAAACTGTCAGAGTAAGGCTCAATCAGGAACAAAATAGCTTTGATCCTGTCGCGCTAAGAGCACTGAATAATGATGACAGTTCATCACTGGTTGGCTGTTGCGGTATCCCAACTGTAACAGTAGAAGAAGTGGAAGTATGACTTGGGTCCTCAAGTGGCTGTCCAAGAGCAGCACATTTCATCCTGCCAGCTCTTTTACTTGAGACCTCTTGGTTACAGTGAAGTCAATCTTCCGGCATTCCCTGTATTCCACCTTAGACAGTGCAGTAGGTAACAGCCAATACGCCTTCTCTTGCGTCACTGTCTTTGAGTCCCTCAACTTCACTGTTTCTTCTATGAGAAACAATAATGCAGCAACATGTGTGCACGTCTCTCCGAGGCCAGCCATACACGTGCAGTGGGCTCCAAGTATCCGACCAGACTTCTCAGCGATTATCCAGGGTTCCAGGGGTGTTTCTCGGATTGATTGAGAATGGAGAACCTGAATAAAAGACATGACAACCAAATAAGTAAGAATAACAAAATAGTTTCTCACCGTTTCACTTTAAAAAAATGAATAACAGTTAGGCTTATCTGCATCACTTGTTCACAATGTGGCCACACAGGCCCCCAGAGGTTATAAACTCTGATAGTGATAAATGCACTATAAATAAAGTTGATAGTGTACAGTGTACATAGCAATCTAGACTGTGGTCTGTGGACTGCATATCAAACTGGGGGTCCTTGAAATGAAAAACGGTTGAGAATCACCTGGCTACACCTTGGGTATTGCAATGATATCATACAGTTATAGTTAGGTTGATTAAAGACATTATTGCATTACTTACTTTGGCCTTCGCAACACATCTGTCGTCGATGACTTGGTATTGAATCTCCCTCACCCATCCACACACCATCTGGTTATAGGCCTCCAAACTTTTGTACGCTTTAAGGTCTTCCGCTGTGTATGGGCTTGGCGAGAAAACCAGGTAGTTGACGATGTCAGGATAACAAACAGACGGAAGACTCTCCGGGTCGTCATTGATCCAAGACGAGGGAGCCAACTCGTAGGGATCTGCACCACCAATCAAATCTAACTTCCTCAAATATCGTGCTTTTTCGCCCGGTCCAAGTCCTTCCCTGTATGCCTTTGCATCTCTCACGCCTTTTGACGAGCTTTTCTTCGGTTTATGACCTTTATCCATCGCAGCGTTTTCGTTTATCCAGCGCAGAGTTTACATGCATTACAGCGCAGTGTTTACATCGAGTGCCTCCAACATGGCCGCGCATCCGGGTTACTGCCCAAGACGTGACGTCGGTGAAAACCCTCTATAAGCAACTGAAAACGACGCCGGTTTGATACTAAAACTGTGATTCTTTCGGTTCAGATAGTATTGAAGATACAAGTGTGTAGATTTGTTTAATGGTTTGAACGTTGGTAAACGGTTGAAAAAGGAATGAGTTACGATGTCTAGAGGTAGGTGTATCAGAATGGGCTGACGTCTTCAATGAAAACAGCTGAAAACGAAGCAGTATGAAACTAAAACTGTGATTCTGAAGACATTTTAAATGATATCGAAATTCTGTTTCGATATTATTGAAGATACAAGTGTGTAGATTTGTTAAATGGTTTGCACGAAGATAAACGGTTGAAAATTGATTTAGTTATGTTACTTCTACAGTTGAAGTAGGCTACGACTGATGATTTGAATCATCGTCTTTCAGGGTTCTTTTCGGGTTTATTTTTAAGATTTTGGTATTCTCCAAAATCTTAAAGCCCAGTTCAGACCAAAGATTCACCTTGCAACGGCTTGCAACGAGACGGTTTTAGAACGTCGCAGGGGCGGTGTGAACGGGTCGTTGCAAGCCGTCGCAAGGCGTTGCAAGGAGTCGCCAGAGATTGAACATGTCAAATCGCAAGGTCCAGTTTTAGAACGCGGCGATTTCTTCAGCCAATCACAGCACAGAACAACTTGTACGTCACGGCCTACTCCGTCCCGGTACCGTACTGTCGTATTTTGTTGATGTATTTGCACTTTTAATCTTGCTGAATTCTACGACGAATAATTGTGTCCAAATACAGATATGAGGACGACAAATGACCTGAAAAGATTTGGTTGGGGTTTGTCTCATTTTTCCTGCATTTACAGTGTGGGCGCAGAACTCGACGGTGCGCTAGATTGATTGTGGCATCGTTGATTGCGACCTGCGTTGCTTGTGGACTCTGTGATGATTCCAGACACGAATAATTGTGTCCAAATACAGATATGAGGACGACAAATGACCTGAAAACACTTGGTTGGGGTTTGACTCATTTTCCCCGCATTTACAGTGTGGTCGCAGATTTCGACGGTCTGCTGTCATGAATTGTGACCCATCGGGAATTGCGACCTGCTGCTTGTGGACTCTGTGATGATCGCAGACATGAATAATTGTGTGCACATACAGATATGAGGACGACAAATGACCGGAAAATGCAATGTATCCAACAACGGGTAATCTAAACTAACTGTAAGCTCCAGCTATTTACTCCAATGCAGATGTAGTGGAGAATGACAAGACATAGTAACTCTAGCCTACTCTCAAGTAAAATACAACTAATTGCAAACCTAACTAATCTAACCTAACCTACGCAAATGATGATGTTGTTGCGGCTCTCAGCATGTGCCAGAGCGTTCACAGTTGCTATGGAAACCACCTAGCGTCGCAGCCCGTTGCAGCGCGTTGCAGGCAGTGTGAACTGCCCCGTTTTAGAACGTCGCAGCCCGTCTCGTTGCAAGGCGTTGCAAGGCGTTGCAAGGCGTTGCAAGGCGTTGCAAGGCGTTGCGAGTTGCAAGCCGTTGCAAGGTGAATCTTTGGTCTGAACTGGGCTTAAGGGAAAATATAGTTATAGTTTAGGGTCAGAAGATTCCAAAAACGATATTTAAAGTAGATACCTACATCCGCTCATTTTGATATTCATCTTTGTTTCATCCAATATGAAAAATGTATTATCACATAGGCCTATACACACCCACCCTGATGGGAGTGGGTACTGACAAAATATTTAACAATTGTTCATGAATCACTACCGCCGATAGTGTTATTATAGCCTACTACAAGTGTAGGTACAATGTAAACAAATACGTTCTATGTCGTATAGGCTTCGCCTTTTAAGGGTATCACTATTTGGTTATCCCTAGGTGTGCGCCGTAGCACTGAAAAATGTGTAATCCCCGCCCATCAACAGCGTGGGCCTCAATCACATCATGTACGCAGTTCCCGGGCGCCGGCGGAAGTTCTGCTCCCATTTTCTTCAGGCAATCCTGTAGCATACCGAAGTAAATAAATACTAGATGAACTCGAAGACGATCTGCGTCTGCAAGACATGTAACACAGGTTACATCTCGCCGTATGACGGCCATGAGGTGTGCGAGGGCTGCCTTGGGTATGAACATGCCGTCTTGGCGATCTCGCCACTCTGTCTGTGTCGGCATTGTGTGGCGCTGCTGTCGGACGACACACAGCGCAGAGCCGACACTGCCGCCGCCATTGCAGAATGGGCCGACGACTTTACTGTTCCGCTCGACGATGCCCTCTCTCCTTGTGAACTCGGAGTCGGACGACTCCGACCGCGACGAGGAGGGGGCGTCTCCCCCGGCTTCCCCGCTCCGAATGGAGAGGCCCCGGGCAGCAGCATTGCCCGTCTCTGCCGCCACCTCACTTCCAGTGGTTGGTGCTTTGGTGGCAGAGCTAACTAGGGCAGCTGCAAACCTTGGCTTTGCGGTGCCCATGCCTCCGGCCCCCCAACGCCTGGACAAGCTGCATGGCATCTGGGGGCTCGAGGCCGCGACACGCCCCACCCGTCTTGACCCGATCTGGCCGATGTTTCCCGCCATCAGCCCGTACTTCAATGGGGCTGCGGTAGGAATGCACCGATCCGCTTTTTTCACCTCCGATACCGATACCGATATCTGAGGTTTAGTATCGGCCGATACCGACCCGATACCGATATAGAAAAACAGCGCAAAATTATGGCTACAAACTGTAAGTTTCATTGAGGGGAAAAGACTGGGATCATGAGACTTGACTTAAACATTTCATGTTGCATGTAGCCGTGGAGCTTGCTGGCTTAGGTAAAGTGAAATAGCTCCAGATAGCAGATCCTTTTGCTCGCTCCATTTTGCAATCACTGTAGGCTCCGCACGGCGTGTTGCTTGTTTATGACGTCACTCACAGCGCACAGCATAGAAACTGAATAGATCAGCCAATAGATAGATAGATACACTTTTATTAATCCCGTGAGAACATTTTCGTGGGAAATTCAATTATCAAAGCAGCAAGGTAGTAGGAATAGGATTCAAGTATGTACATAAACGTAAAAAAATATATGTATTAGAGCTGTCAGTTAAACGCGTTATTAACGACGTTAACGCAAACCAAATTTAACGGCGTTCAATTTTTTATCGCGCGATTAACGCAATTATTTTATAAAAAAAAAAAAAAAAAACTTCTTTTTTTTTTTTTTTCTTTGGCTCAAAACAAAGAAGCAGTAGCCTGACTGCTATGTTCAAATGACATTTGTTCAAAGCAGTCGTTTAATTGCAATATGGATCGGCCCATTTGTCACCGATACCCGATCTAGAAATGTCTTCAATATCGGTACCGATACCGATACAAATATCGGATCGGTGCATCCTTAGGCTGCGGCGGAGCCCGGGAAGCTTGGGGCCCCGGTGAAAACATTTATCCAGGTCAGGAAGACGGAGGGTCTGACAGACCGGGGTTTCAGGGCGGTACCGCCGCTGGATCCCGCTCTGTGCGCTGTCTTTGGAGTGAAGCTGGGGCTCAGCGACCGCTGGCCCACTCCCAAAGACCAGCTGACGGCTAAGCTTACAGACAGAGCGCATCAGTGTATGATGCAGCAAGAGGCTGTTATGAATAACATCGCCCTGCTGTCACATAACATGGCGGCTGACCCTCATCGTCTGGCCAAACAGGCAGTCGACGTGACGAAAACCACCCGAGCAGCAGCGCTCCACTCCAGGCTACCGTCGCCGCCATAGGCCCCCGACAGCCACTGTCGGGGCGCCGCCGGCAGCTCCTCCTCTTGGCCCCCAGGCTTACCAGCCCCGCCTGCCTCCATCGCAGGCTATGGCGAGCGTCCAGCGAAGGCCCCGGGCAGCAGGCTCATGGGGCTATGTCCCGCCCCACATGCGCCGGGGAAGGCAATTACGGGGCGAGGGAGAAACACCAGGGGCCTCATGTACTAAGACTTGCGTGGATATTACTGAATCTTGGCGTACGCCAAAACCCAGAAACTGTCTTACGCACAAATAAATTCAGATGTATCAAAGTGTGCGAACGCATGGATCCAAGCACGTTTCTTTTGTAAATCTCGATCAACGTGGAATTGAGCGCACATGCCGAGGTGCCAAACTCCTCCCTGTCCACGCCCTCATTTAAATATGCAATTTCATTTAAATTGGCCTCTGGACCTGAGATTCACCTCTTAATCCGATCACCTGGCACCATGAACAGAGGCAAAAAACGATACTTCACGGAGTCTGAGATCGAGATTTTGCTCCACGAGGTAGAAATGCGCAAGCATATGCTATTGGAACCCTGTCAACAGGGATAAATGCAAAACAAAAGAGAAGTGAGTGGGAGTGTGTTTGCGAGGCCGTCAATGCAGTGGGGTCTCAGCAGCGCACCCACTCTGAAATTAAAAAAAAGTGGTCAGACCTCAAGGTGGAGGTGAAGCGGAGGGTTTCTGCCCACCGCCGAAGCGTGACCGCAACAGGTGGGGGGACGGGAGTGGGGGAACTCTCCCCCTTCGATTTGAGAGTGGCCGCTTTGATCGGTGACACAGCTCTCACCGGAGTGGTGGGAGCCCATGAAGGGGACGCCGATCATCCCCAAGGTAAATATGCTGAAGTCATAAATGCTGTAATTACACTGGTCATACAATTGGCTGCTTGCAATACACATAAGTCGCGCGTTAAGATGCCAGGATATTAAAGACTTTGACTCGTGTTTATTAACTTAAATTTTTTATTTTTGAATAGACAAGCAAGGAGAGGGCACGGATTCGGATTTGACCATTTGAGATGTCCTCTAACAACGCTAACGAAGCCGATTTTTAAAACAATTTTCTTCATCCATTGCGCATGCTTTTATAGCCACCCATATAATTGCAAGGTGTGTTAATTGTTCATTAGTGTGTCTATGATGTGCAAATCACTCTGAGTCATTGTTTTCACCTTTTTTCCCAGTTTCCCAGCGTCACCTCTAAGTGTCGCCAAAGGAACAATAGCTGTAGAAACGTGCGTACGACAGCTCTGGAGCTGGCGTGGGGACCGCACATTTTTACGGTCATTTCACGTTTTGTACATCTGAACGTGAGCGTGGAAAAGGACGTACGCCACGTTTTTGTGCGTACGCAACCTTAGTACATGAGGCCCCTGTTTACTAAAGACGGCTGTTTTCTCCCCACACCCCAGTTGACGCCGGAGCCTATCGGCTCGGCCATAACTGTTTCACACGCATCTCCCGCTACATATAGGCAGGCCGTCAATAAACCTCGTATTATTGATCGAGCCAGCCCTTCATTGCTTTTTAAAAGGCAACCTCGTCGCCCGGCTAACCAGCCCCGCCCGCCTCCATCGCAGGCCCCGGTGAGCGGCCAGCAAAGGCAGCGGGCTCATGGGGCGATGCCCCGCCCCGCAAGCGCCGGCGAGGGAGAAGCGTGTGACAGCGAGAAACACCTCTTTACTAAAGACGGATTCTCCCCACACACCAGTTAACGCCGGAGCCTACCGGCTCAGCCGTAACTGTTTCACACGCATCTCTCGCTACATATAGGCGGGCCGTCAATAAACCTTGTATTATTGATCGAGCCAGCCCTTTATTACCTTTACAAAGGCAGCCTCGCCCGGCTTGGCACCCCCGCCCACCTCCATCGCATGCTGCGGCGAGTGGCCAGCAAAGGCCTCGGGCAGCGGGCTCATGGGGCGATGTCCCGCCCCACAAACGCCGGCTATTACGGGGCTAGGGAGAAGCGTGTGACAGCGAGAAACACCTCTTTACTAAAGACAGCTGTTTTCTCCCTAGACAGATAACACCGGAGCCTATCGGCCCGGCCAGAACTGTTTCACACGCATCTCCCACCACATATAGGCAGGCCGTCAGTAAACTTTGTATTATTGATCGAGCCAGCCCTACATTACTTTCCCCTCACCACATCATGCCTGTCATGACATGTGGCGAGACGGCCGCTAAAACGAGCTCTCTGTCTAATAATGACACTCAGCTCGTTCAGTGTCAGCAGTCTGCCGCCCAGTCACAGTATTATTCCTCCTCGCGTCCCAACGCTCACAAGCAGAGCAGGCAGGGCATGCCTCTGCTAATGACGATAGTTACATATTGTAACTCTAGATTCTATGAGTACAGGCGCAGCCTTTTAAGGCTATCGCTATTGGGTTATCCCTAGGCGTGAGCCGTAGCACTGAAAAATATGTAATCCCCGCCCACCAACAGCGTGGGCCTCAATTACGTCCGCGTGTGGCGTGCCTCAACGACGTCCGCATTTCGCATATATAGTCGGGCGCCGGCGGACGTTCTGCTCCCAATAAACAGCTTTTCTTCAGCTATTTAAAAGACAATGAGGCCGACACTTAAAAGGCTGCGCCTATACTCATAGAATCTAGAGTTACAATACGTAACTATCGTTCTATGTCGTATAGGCTTCGCCTTTTAAGGCTATCGCTATTGGGTTAAAGGGCGAAGCACGATATAGTCTATGCCTCATTGGTCCCGATCAGTACCAGAAACACGACAGCTGTTGATCCTTGGATAATAATACATTTAATTTAGAGGCGCCTTTCAAGACACCCAAGGTCGCCTTACAGAGCATATAGTCATCATACATTATTTAAAAAAACAAGACATTGTGTAAAAATAAATAAACATAAGCAATAAGAAATAAATAAAACAAAAACAAGACAAAACAAAACAAAAAAACAATCAAAACAGTGATCAGTTAGACGTTGTGTGCGAGTTTGAACAGGTGAGTTTTGAGTTGTGACTTGAAGGTTGTAATGGTGTCTGATTGTTTTATGTGTGGGGGGAGGGAGTTCCAGAGCCTGGGTGCTGAACAGCTGAATGACCGGGCACCCATTGTAGTGAGTCGTGATGTGGGGATACATAGTAGTCCAGCAGAGGTTGAGCGGAGGGAGCGGGAGGGAGTGTATTCTTGGAGGAGGTCACAGAGATAACTGGGGGCTAGGTTGTGGAGAGCTTTGTAGGTGAGGAGTAGGGTTTTGTATTGGATACGGTAGTGTACTGGGAGCCAGTGAAGTTGAATGAGGACAGGGGTGATGTGGTCAGATTTGTTGCGGGTGATGATCCGGGCGGCTGAGTTCTGAATGATCTGCAGTCTGTTGATGAGTTTGGTGGGGAGTCCGGTGAGGAGGGCGTTGCAGTAGTCTATGCGTGATGTGACAAATGAGTGAACTAGGATTTCAGTGCTGGATTGGGTCAGTGATGGGCGGAGTCTGGCGATGTTGCGGAGGTGGAAGAAGGCAGTCCGGGTGATGTTGTGAATATGGGGTGCGAATGAGATGGATGACAGCGTTGTTTCCACAATTCCACAAGTTCACCTCCGCGGAACGGAGGTGAACTGCGGGTGTGACCCTTGCTGATCAGCCTGTCCATCCATTTGGCCAGGGTGCATGGAGGAGGAATAACAATGTGACTGGGCAGCAGACTGCTGACACTGTGAACGAGCTGCGTGTCATTCGTAGACAGAGAGCTCGTTTTAGCGGCCGTCTCGCCACATGTCATTCCACGCATGACGTGGTGAGGGCAAGGCCGGATTAACCATTAGGGCAAATGGGCACTTGCCCAGGGCCCGTGACATCAAAGGGGCCCTTGACAAGGTTTTTTTTTTTTTTTCAAAGTGCAAACATACATCTACAGACACCACATAACACGACAAAACCCAGATACGTGTGACAGACATGTAACATATACCAAAACATAAAGAATTATACGGGGACAAGGACAGATTACAAGAGGGTTTGGGGAGGTGTTTGTGAGAGGGAGAGAGTGAGTGGGTGTGTGTGTGTGTGTGTGTGTGTGTGTGTGTGTGTGTGTGTGTGTGTGTGTGTGTGTGTGTGTGTGTGTGTGTGTGTGTGTGTGTGTGTGGCCAGATGCTTTCCTCCGGCATCTCCAACCCCCAACGCGATAGAGGTCACACCCGAAGCACCTTATCCCCCCTGATGAACCCCCCCTCCCCAGGGCAGCCGGCCCTAACAGCCATTAACAGTGGTAATGGAGGTGAGGCCTATTAAGTTAAGTTAAGGCCTACCTAGCTGTTTGCTGTCAAGACAATTGAAACTTTCAATAAGTACTCATCAAGCCACCAAGTTCTGATGATAGCGACTTTACGATTGTTTGGCGGCGGGGGGGGGGGGGGGGGGGGGGCCTTGAGCCTTGTTGCCCAGGGCACAGAAAATTGTTAATCCGGCCCTGGGTGAGGGTGAAGTAATGTGGGGCTGCTTGATCAATAATACAAAGTTTATTGACGGCCTGCCTATGTGTGGGGGGGGAATGCGTGTGAAACAGGTATGGCCAGGCTGTGTGGGGAAAAACAGCCGTCTTTAGTAAAGAGGTGTTTCTCGCTGTCACACGTTTCTCCCTCGCCCCGTAATTGCCGGCGCTCGTGGGGCGGGACATCGCTCCATGAGCCCGCTGCCCGTGGCCGTTGCCGGCCACTCACCGCAGCCTGCGATGGAGGCAGGCGGGGCTGGTAAGCCGGGCGAGGCTGCCTTTGTAAAGGTTATGAAGGTCTGGCTCGATCGAGGTTTATTGACGGCCTGCCTATGTGGCGGGAGATGCGTGTGAAACAGTTATGGCCGGGCCGGCAGGCTCCGGCGTTAACTGTGTGGGGAGAAAACAGCCGTCTTTAGTAAAGAGGTGTTTCTCGCTGTCACACGCTCCTTCCTTGCCCCGTAATAGTCGGCGCTTGTGGGGCGGGACATCGCCCCATCAGCCCGCTGTCCGAGGCTCTTGTTGGCCGCTCGCCGCTGCCTGCGATGGAGGTGGGCAGGGCTGGTAAGCAGCGCGAGGTTGCCTTTTTAAAATCAATGAAGGGCTAGCTCGACCAATGACACGAGGTGTATTGACGGCCCGCCCATACGTAGCAGAAGATGCGTGCGAAACGGCCATAACCGGCTCGGCCATAACTGTTTCGCACACATCTTCTGCTACGTATGGGCGGGCCGTCAATACACCTCGTGTGTGGGGAGAAAACAGCCGTGTGGGGAGAAAACAGCCGTCTTTAGTAAAGAGGTGTTTCTCGCTGTCACACGCTCCTATTTCCTTGTTTTTCGGTGATTCAGTGGGCTCGTCTGAACAACCAATCACCGAACTGACCGCTTCTAAACTTGTGCACGAGAATTGACGTAATCCATAGCAACGGCGCGTCACTCTTAGTTCACTCTTTGCGTTTTATCCTTAGTAAGAGTAGGTCTCAGCGGCTTTGTGAATAACTTTTAAGAAAAAACTCCTATGTAAAATGTTTTAGCGCGAGTTAGGAGCACTCCTAGCGGTAATATAAAATGCTTTGTGAATACGGCCCCTGATTACTCTATGCAAGGCCTTCTTATCCTGAGAGTTGCTATTTCCGTACCAGGTTGTGATATTTCAAGAAAAAACAGACTTTATTGTGTAGAATGTTTTCTGCAGCTCTCTGGATATTCTGAATTTGTTCAGCTTTCTAAGATGGTACAGATGCTGTCTTGCTATTTTCAGCAGGTTGGAGATGTGTGATGTCCATGAAAGGTCCGTACACATGACTACTCCCAGATATTTAAAGTGACTCACTGTCTCCACCAGGGCACCATGGATGTTTAGTGGTGTGTGATGTAGCCTCGGCTGGTCCCATCTGAAGTCAACCACCAATTCCTTTGTTTTGGCAATGTTTAGTTCAAGGCTGTTGTCATTGCACCATGAGGTCAGCATCTTAATTTCATTTAGGTAGGCTGCAACATCGTGGTTGGAGATGAGTCCAATCACTACTGTATCATCCGCAAATTTGACAATAGAGTTTGAGTTGTAATTGGCTGTACAATCATGGGTGTATAGGGAATAAAGCAGGGGGCTTAGAACACATCCTTGGGGGGCACCAATGTTGAGAGTGACTGTATTCGACATGCAGCTCCCAATCTTCACCACCTGTGGCCTGTCCGTCAAAAAGCTGAGAACCCAGGAGCAGAGAGATGTATTAAGACCTAGATGTTTGAGTTTGGTGACTAAAATATTTGGCACAATGATGTTAAAGGCCGAGCTATAGTCAATGAACAGCAGGCGTGCGTAATTCCCCTTCCCTTCATCCAGGTGGGAGAGAGTGGTGTGGAGGACATGGGATATGGCATCATCAGTACTTCTATTGGGTCGATAGGCAAATTGAATGGGGTCTAATGAGCCAGGTGTTGATGAACCTATAAAATCTTTGACCAATTACATTGGCATGACATTTAGACATAAAATTAAGATTTTGAATTAACATTTAGATGTATAGTTAACATTTAGATATACATTTAAGATTTACATTTAGGGCTTTAGGGGCTAGTCGCGTTGTCCTGTTTACTGCGGTGAGCAGGCCCGGAGTGGCTAATTGGGAGGACCGGGACAATTCCCTGTGAGCCGGTCGGACTTTTGGGCCGCGAGGGCCAGTGTTCAATTATTATTTTTATTAATTTTGTTATTTTGTTCCTAGGTCTAGGTTATTTATGCTGTTACCGCTGTCGCTGGGCCGTCTCCACATGCAGCTCTTTTATTGTATCATCTGTCATCATATCAGGGAGTTAGCGGTCTGTTTGATTATGTCAATGAAACTGGGACGCGGACGCAGGTTAAGGGCACGCCCACCAACAAGAAACAGACACAGACGCAGCCTGACGTAACGTCCGTGCACACCGCACACTTTCAGTGGTGTTTGTAGCCTAGCTCCAACCCCAGAAGTGCAAGAAAAATAATAATGCAAAATGGAAAATAAAAAGAGCAAGGGTCGCGCAGAAAAAGCGAGGATTAAAAAGTGAAAAGCCCTGGAGACACATGAAGCCAAATGTGCAAAAATCGGCAGCTTTTTTAATCAAACGCGCTCGCGGTCTAAAACGACCAATGAAAACAATGAAACGGGTAAGACAAGATTTTGAACAAAATGCAACTTTACCTGCACCGTTCAAGTGAATTAATTAGCCTATCAAGTCAATGAATTGCGTGGCGTTGTAACATATACGTCTAACCTAACGTTACATAATTAAAATAATATTATGATGTGACGCCACATAACTGGCCATAAACTTTGTCTCGTAGCCCCTCAGATACAAGATGCATCACCAAGCACCAGCCATGAGCCCACAGGGCCCCGTTTCCCGATATCGATGGATCTTCGCTCGTAAGATCATTCTCTCGATGGATCTTTCGAACCATCGATAATTTCTTTGGAGCGTTTCCCGAAACTCCTCTTAACGTGAACGCGCATTCGCTGCACTCACGACGATCGTAGGATTGTACCTGTCTGCTGACATGGTGCTGAAACGGGCTATGACGCAGGGGGAGACGCAGGAATGTCGGAGGAAAATGGGGTTAAAAAGGGTTAAAATATCTCCCCATCAAGGCCAACCGCTGAGTAGCCTACGAAAAGAATAGATTGCAATAATATGAATGCTAAAGATATTAAAACACAATTGATTAAGCCTAGGCCGACATACATATCAGTCCTAATCCTGAGCGCACGATCGGGAGGTGGAAGTTGCGCTTTAGATGCCTTCACAAGTCCAGCGGAGGGCTCCAGTTTTCGCCGGCCAAGTCATGCACTGTGATATGTGTGACAGCTATGTTGCACAACATTGTAGCTAATATGGCAAGCCGAATTGACATTTATTAACTAAGTTTGACTATCCGGAATTTACATTGTAGATATCAACAACTTCATTCAAGATATCTGTTACGTAGTTGTGACTAGTCGAAACGACAGTTAGAGATATCTGTGACGTAGTTTTGACTAGTCGAAACGATAGTTAGAGATATCTGTAATTCAGTTTTGACTAGGCGAAACTGAATTACAGATATCTGCAATGACTTCACGGAAAACGACATTCAACTCGTCACACATCTTAAATGACAATTGCAGATATCTGTAATTCAGTTTTGCCTAGGCAGAATGAAAGTTAAAGATATCTCAAACGTCATTTGAGTGTTGGGCATTACGTTTAAGATATCCAGAAATACGTCATTTCCCCTTGCCGCCATAATCAAAGAAGAAGTGGGTTCATTTCCGAATGGAATAAGAAAGGAGCAGTCATGGCGTTGGCTGTGATCGAAAAGATCACGAGAAAATGCCATGAAATTGAACAAGCCCACACACAGGGGATGTGTGGAGAGAGAGCTGCTCCGCTCCCGCCTAAAGTAAACGGTCCTATAATTTGTCATTAGAGATATCTGAAACGTCATTTAGCCTAGTCAAAACTCGAATTCAAGATATCTTTAATTCAGTTTCGCCTAGGCAGAATGAAAGTTAAAGATATCTACAATTGTAGATATCTCTAATCAAAATTCCTTTCAAGATATCTATAACTTGATATTAGATATCTACAACGTCATTTCGCCTAGTCGTAACTCCAGTTAGAGATATCTACAACGTCATTTCGCCTAGTCGTAACTCCAGTTAGAGATATCTACAACTTAATTTCGCCTAGTCAAAACTTAATTTAAGATATCTGAAAAGGGACATGTAGATATCTTGAATTGAGGTGAATTAAAGATATCTTGAACTGGAATTATGACTAGTCAGAATCAAATTGTAGATATCTCAAACTGGAATTACAGATATCTACAATTCAGTTGCAGATATCCGTAATTCACAAAGTGGATATCCGCAACTGAATTGTAGATATCCGCAATGAGAAACCCCATAGACATGAATGGCGAAAATGACGTCATTTCGCCTAGGAGGAATGTCTTTGTGGATATCTGAAATGACAATTGCGGATAGGAGGAATGTAGTTGCGGATATCCGAGATGTTAGTTTTGACTAGGCGAAACTGAATTGCAGATATCTGCAATGTAAATTCCGGATAGTCAAACGTAGTTAATAAATGTCAATTCGGCTTGCCATAAGCTAAGGCTGGGGTAGCTTTGGTTGAACCGGAGGACATTGAGGACGATGACGACGAGGAAGATCGGTGTGAGGACGGCCTCCCTCATAACTACGCGGCTGGTTTTCATGCACGTCGAAGAGTGATTGAGACTTTTTTTTAACCCCCTCCACCCTCCCACATGTCACTAAACATTCCCGTCAACGTGACCAATCGCCACCATATCCCAGCCTTTTGCCTGCTCCTTTGCATTTATTTTTATTTTTTTATAATTAATTATTGAATTATTATTATTATTATTTATTTTTTTACATTATTTTAGGCTACGTTTTATGAGTAGCCTAGCCTGCACAAATCCCCCCCACTTTCTTTTAAGTGCCCTGCCTGCTCAAACATTTCCTGGACTGTCTCTCTCAAACTAAGAACATAATGGCCCACATTAGGCTCAGACGCACGTGATACACCATTACCAATGTGTTATAATAAAACGCATCCAATACTAGGAATGTCCGCTGGTTACGCCACTGAGGCTATAGTAGGCTAACAAGGCTCTTAGCGTCCTACGAGTACCCTGGAGCACTCGTTAGCTACGAGCGTTTTCAAGACGTTCGTTACCAAAGATGCTTTCGGGAAACGGTGTGAAAACTGTACGATGCTCGTACGACCCACTCTGCGATCCACTTAGGCTAAAGATGCTTTCGGGAAACGGGACCCTGGTCTAGAGTGTACAGGTAGGATTGCTCATTAAGTGAGTATTATTAGAATTAATATAATGAAGAGTATTGTGTAGACCTAGCCTGGTCCTACCAGGCTCTTACTTCATTTAATTTGCACAGAGAGTCTGGACCTACTCAATTGACAAACGTTAACTCACTTGAAGGCGGGTGTCTGTTGAAGTTTACAACTATTGGATCTGCCCAGTGCCACTCTGGATCTGCCATAACCAATCGCTAACGTCTGGCCCGGAATCACGTTGCGCGCAGGCTGTAAACAAACGAAACACCGTGCATAAAGATGTCCGTAAACGAGAGCTGACCTTAAGGATTAGATATCTGAACACTAATTTGCTTGATATTTGATATTGCAGAAAAGGACATGCTGATGTTGTATTTGTGAAATCTAAGTTCTGATGATGTTATTACAGAGTGCAAGCCTTTTTATTTTTTCAAATTTAATGTGTCATATTTAATTTATTCCTTTTATAATTTGTTGAAAAGGATGTTGTGTTGCAAAGAATAATGGTGGTGATGTGCACTAATGTTGAAGTAAATCCCCATTGTGAAGCAACCATTACTTCCAATGAATTGGAATTATTTTAGAAAAAATACAAGGAAATACAAGGCTTTAGAGAACAGTGCGCTATTGTATGCTTAACATGTAAAGTTATAACTACATTATTTTAATATGATAGGTTGTGATCTTATGTGGGCCGGTCTGAGGCATGAAACCCCAGGGCTGCGTCCCACTCCGGCACTGGCGGTGAGGGTTCGTATAATTTTGTTAATTAATTAAGGGCGCGACCAGAGGGTGCCCCCGACACATTTGCTATATTTTTTTCTTCCTCCATGGGCCCCTGACGCCGTCTGACTGATTCATTATCTATGATGGGTCGGTTTCGACCGGTTCATCTGTTGAATGTGTGTATCTGTGTATAAATGTGTGTGAGTGAGTGAATATTTTTGAATGTGTAAGTCGTGTATGCGTGTGTAGGTGTGTGTATATGAGTGAGTGCGTGCGTATACAAGTCAGTTTGCGTGTGAATGTGTGTGTATTTATGTGTTCCATAATTGTGTGTGTTTATGTGTGTGTGCTTGTTTGTGTTTATGAGTGTGTGTGATGGTGTCTCCCTGTATTCCATGATGAGCTAAGATAGTCCCGCCCCCTCTGCCACCACCCCCAGATTTCAGCCAATAAAAGCCCTACGCACCAAACCAACATCAACCACCTATTTAAGCATCTGTGTCTTGGCCCAAAAGATGCACGCAAATAAATAAATAGTACGATTCTCGCTGTAACTTGATCTCAGGAGTAACATGGTCAGGGTCACGTTAAGCAAAAGTTAAGTGTAACTCGAGAATATATCAAAATTATGAATGATGAGACATGGTGGATACACAAGTCTGCATGGGCATTCTACCTTTGGCCAAACCGCTTTCTCAGTGAAATCATCAGGGTTGAGGAATAGTATTCCTGTTAGTATTAGACAAAGCGCCGTTTTGAACATTTCTAGTCATTGATTTTTGTCTCTGTGTTCATTTGTATCTTACCGGTATTTCATGTTTTCTCACTACTAAATGTTATCACTCCGTACATGTCGCTGTGACGTGTGTTTGGGTCATTGTCCCAACTCATCGCATGTTGTCATTTAATTTGTTTTATAACATCAACTCCTGTCCAGGGACAAAATATGTTAATTAGACTTGCGGCTATAATCTGGCCCAATTATATATTGTGCATTGTCCCTGTCAAATAACCGTAAAATACAATAAGAATAAAACAAACAAGACACTATTTTTGTGTGCCGTCTTGACCGAACAAGAGACGAACAAAAAACGAACAGCGCGCGACACACCGAGGAAACGAGGGCCACAGAAGCTCCCTGGCGGCCCGATGTGGTCCGACCTATGATCTATCAGTTCCCTGAGCTCTTCCATCCATTACTCAGGCCTTGAACTGAATCACTGCGGCAGCAGTCACCATCGAGCCCCCGTTATATCCAATGTCATCCCACTGCAGACACAAATGGGCGTTCTTGTGTGGTGGGGGTTCCCGTTAATGCAGACTGGAACGCCCCCTTCTTATTCTTCGTCGCCTTTCTCGCTGAACTGTATTAAAATTTCAAAGTGTACTACTCCGAAACCATGTAAATAGTGTTGTAAATAAAATTCCAAAGCTTTTCAAATCTTATTTGGAAAATAACTTCACATGGTGTGTCTTTTTACAATTCATTCGTTACCAACATTCGTAGTGTTGATCAGCAGTGAAATAGTCCCCCAAAGACGTTGACATCGCATAGCAACCGAAGACGCTGAGGTTGACAAGTTACCGCACTACTACCTATGTAAGTGAACGGAGCACTCCACGGCATTAAGAAGAACCGGTTAATAAAGGCCTATAATATTTCTGAAGAGATTTCTCCTCAGATTAGGCCAATAAAGCAATGATAAAAAAAAAAAAAAAAACACAGACGCTCGATCAAAGGCCCGGCCCGACCCGGCTCAAGGATAGTGGCGGAAAATATCGGCGGGCCGGGTCGGGTCAATCAAAACCCTCATTGTTTAACATGAATTGGTTAAACAAATGACCACTTTAGCAGTTAGAGTTATTGCAGAACTTCAGTTTCTGCAGATTTGGCATTGAATATGTGTGTGTGTGTGTGTGTGTGTGTGTGTGTGTGTGTGTGTGTGTGTGTGTGTGTGTGTGTATGTGTGTGTGTGTGTGTGATTGTGTGTGTGTGTGTGCGTGATTGTGTGTGTGTGTGTGTGTGTGTGTGTGTGTGTGTGTGCGTGTGTGTTTGTGTGTCCTTGGCCAAAAGGGACTGCACACAGATGGTGAACATTACATAATTTTAGCCCTTTAAGTAACTTGGACACACACACACACACACACACACACACACACACACACACACACACACACACACACACACACACACACACACACACACACACACACACACACACACACACACACACACACAGGAGACTGCTGAGTGTGTTGCAGTGAGTTCCTGATACTGCTGTATAAACCCTCCTTTCTCTCTCCCCCTCTATGTCTATCTCGCAATCCCTATTTCTCCTCAATCTGTCTACCTTACATTTTCCCTCCCTGTATGTCTCGTGGTCCCCCTCTGTCTGTGTCTCTCCATCCCATCTCCCTTTCTCCTCCATCTCGTTCTCCCCCTAAGTCTCTCTCTCTCTCTCTCTCTCTCTCTCTCTCTCTCTCTCTCTCTCTCTCTCTCTCTCTCTCTCTCTCTCTCTCTAGACACTTCCTTGACCTTTGCCCCCAGCGACCAAACACAAACCAAGCGCATGATGTCCTTCTCCACATCAACGAACGCCGCTCTCTCTCTCTCTCTCTCTCTCTCTCTCTCTCTCTCTCTCTCTCTCTCTCTCTCTCTCTCTCTCTCTCTCTCTCTCTCTCTCTCTCTCTCTCTCTCTCTCATCCTTTCTCTATCTTTTTATCAATTTTAATAAATATATTTCTCCATCTCTCTCTGTGTCTCAAAATGAGTTCAAATACCTTTACTGGCATGGGAAATTAACATTGACATGACATTAGCAAACAACAGTAAATTATTGTAAATAGTCAGAAAATACAATTGGGAACAATCTAATCTTTCTCAAAAAAAAACGTTCAGTTTCTCTTGCCCCAAGACACTAACGCTGTCACACTCACTGTCACCTCATATCTCTCCCCTTATCTCTGTCTCTCCTTATCTTTCTTTCCCCGTCAATCTCTCTCTCCTCAACATCTGGAATTACCACCTTGACACCTTGAGAGTTTACAAAAAACAAAAAGGAAAATTGTCAGCATTGTTCAACTCTGCTCTAAATTCAAGTTGTGCTATTTTAGTGTTGTTGAAGTGTCACCGTTGGCGAGGTGCGTGCAGCTGTACGAGGCTCCGTCTGGCCAGCGGTTACCTCTGATGTCCGCGTACTTGTACAGCATGAGCTGAGAAAGAGGGTTCACCTCCACTTTAAGTCTTACACGTTGTGGATGTATTGCCATGTTTCAGTTCAAGCTGAGAAAGGAGGTTCACCTCCGATATATTTCTTTCACGTTGTGGATGTGTTTCCAGGTTTCAATTCGACCTGAAAAAGGGGGTTCACCTTCACTTAACACTCACACGTGGATGTTTTTCAAGTTTCGATTCGAGCTGAGAAATTGGTTTCACAAATCCACATTAATTCTTACACGTTGTGGATCTGTTGCCATGTTTCAGGTCAACTGTGTGACGTTCCCGCTGCCGGGGGAGGGGCCCGAGCAGCAGCTGCTGAAGCCCAACGACTGGAGCTACTGCGACTACTTCTGGGTGAGTGCTTCAACTGTTACGTCTGGGAATTGTCTTTAATGTCAACATTGTGTTGAATTGGATTGTGTTGTGTTGTGGATTTGTGTTGCAGTAATTGCAATGTGCTTGTTTTTTAAATGGGTATGATAGTGTAGTGAGTTCATCTTTTTAGAAAAGCCTTTGGCTAATGTGCTATTTATTTATTTTTTGTTGCATTTTTCTCTTTTCTTTTAATGTGCATTGTAGCACTTTGATATCATTGAATTGATATAAAGTGCGTTATAAATAAAATGGATTATTATTATTATTATTATTAGTGGTTTGAGTGTTTGGCTTCCATCTTAGAGGTGCCCGACGTTTGATACCTCTACGAAATATGCTTGATTTTATTAGTGTATGGATTTTTAAATCAATAGCTAAAAAAGAAGCACATGAGGGATCAAACTAGCCTTGCAACCAGACAAATCTGAAAGCTCATGTTTATATATTCTGGCAAATGCATTTGCAACATTTCTTTGACATTTTAGTTGTTAATGGACAACACAGGACATAAAAAAAAATGACATTCACATTTACAACAAACCTTTCAAGAAATTTCCAGAAATCTGGTTAAATAAAATGAACTTGCCTTTGATGACTTTAGTCTGGCCCTAGAGGTCGGAAGACACTATGTGACAATAGGGAACCTTCTGTTGACAAATTTTGTAATTCTAATAGCAGCAGGTCCTGTTGAGAGTCACGCTTCTGCAAAAGACATCCATTGTTTGCTGGGAGTCTACAAGGAGGTTTGGAGCAGATGGAAAAGGCTGAATAAACGACACCAACCCAAAAATGCTTTTAGTGACTATATGTAATTGCAGTTTCACAAATAGCAGATGAGGAGACATTTGTTGATTTGAGTGAATTACGATACTTAATTTGAGACAAAAACAAAAATTGTGTATTGATTATAATAAGAAAACATGGCATAACAAACATTTATAGTAACACAAGCATGTATTTCTACTTATATTTGAGTACCAATGAACGCTGTTGAAAGAAGTGTGACAAAGCATAAAGCTCTAAGGTGTTTAAGGCGTAGGTGTAGTCTGACCCAATTCCATGTGAACGGTGCTGTCACGTTACTTTTTGCACACCCACTTCGCCTTTATACTACACGCCTCGTCATTCCAACTGCCATGCGTCGACGAACTCGACCAGAATTCCACACAGTCTTGATCTATCGCCAAATGCTGGTTAGGCTGGCCCTTAGCCCAAAACCTGAAGCCATAGAAAGAAACAGGAAGAGATCTCCACAATAAGAGCCCTGATATCACAACAACACACACAGCAGAACCAAACACTAATATGGCTGCCACAATGGTTTGCTCTCTTTGAAACAGAGCTGTTATAGACAGAGATCTATGGCGCTACCGTTGACTGTAATTCAACAGGGAAAAGAGATCAACGCTTGACTGAGCACCAGGGGGACAGTGTTAGACATTGTCTAATGCATGGGGCTGAATGGAGGTAAATGCTTTAAATTTAGCTGCAAATAAGCCATTATTGCGATACATAATGGATGGATGTGATGTGACCTCCTTTTAAGAGTGGTTGTGCAAGCAGTGAGGCTACACGACGTGTCAAGCAGCTGGCAGCAGTGGTAACTAAGCGTCATTTGAATAAAGCATGCCTATAATATGTATCTAAGATACATGTGTCTCATTTTAAAAGCTATGGATTAACAGGACAGCCACGCTGAAAGAGGAAGACAGTAGAGGCACTGTTGAATATGATTTCCCTACTCTAAACTGCGCTGTACTCATTACGCACCTGGTTTTGTCATGCAGCGTAACTACGTGTTAGGTTAAACACATGCTATTACAAGACTAACATATGCATAATATATGTTCTTATTGTATGTTGTACGTCCATGCACATAAAAAAGGTACTTAGCATTTTGTAGCATCTCATACTAGCTATGTTTGTTATAATGCTATACGGGGAATGGGTTAACCTAGTGATTGTTAGTGCTTGGCACTTGGTTCTGTGAACACCTGTGGTGTGTCGTCATCTCCCCCCCCCCCCCCCCACCCGCTCTGAAGTCCTGTCGGAGGGGCACAAAATAAACATTTGCACCCAGGCATATCACCATGATGTTACGCCACTGCCCAAAACAAACACTAAAAGAGTCAAACCATTATTTAAAGGTGGAGTCAGGGGGGTTTGGTCCCCCTTGAAATAACATAAATATACAGAATGGGTTTACCTAGCAATTATTAGTGCTTGCCACTTGGTTCCATGAACATTCCTATTGTACCGACATACACGTTTTAGCGGCTTTTCTGACAAATGTGCATATTGTAAGTGGTTTTGGAAAAAAGCGGCTGCTAAATGTCCGAAATGTAAACGTAAATGTAATACATGTTTCAAAGCCATCTCCGACACCCCTGTGGTGTGTCTGAGGTGGGGCCCCTTACGATGTAGTCATCCTGGTCCCGTCCACCCACATCCACTGGCCCTCTTTGCCATTGTCGGTCAGGCCGATCCAGACCTCTCCTCCGAGCTCCACAATGCTGTTCAGGTAACTCTGCGGAGGTTCGGGACACGAGGCGCAAAACACAGGGAGGTTGTGGTCAGAACGGCTTTGAGAATGGAAAGACAGATGTGTGTATGTAATGTATACTGTCTCACATGCGCATACACGCACACACACACACACACGTATTAAACACACACACACACTCACACACACGTATGTTAACACACACATACACAAGCAAATCATTACAGTTATTCCTAATGAGCAATGATTTTTTTTTTTGATAGACAGGACACTCTTTCAGGTCATTGTTCAACTACCTTTGTGGAATTAATATATATATATATATTAGAGCTGTCAAGCGATTAAAATATTTAATCGTGATTAATCGCATTAATGTCATAGCTAACTCTAATTAATCGCGATTAATCGCAAATTATTTTTCTATGCTAAATATCCCTTGATTTTTTTGTCCCATAATTCTTCTCATTTTAATTCTCTTATCAACATGGTGAAGTGCATCGGCTTGCCTTGTGCAAATGATTTTTTATTGATAACAACATTGGCATATACACTGATCAAAACAGGACGATACAAAAAAAGAGCCTATAGTGCAATTAAACGACTGCTTTGAACAAATGTAATTTGAACATAGCAGTCAGGCTACTGCTTCTTTGTTTTGAGCCAAAGAAAAAAAAAAAAAAAGTTTTTTTGTTTTTTTTTTATAAAATAATTGCGTTAATCGCGCGATAACAAATTTAACGCCGTTAAATTTGGTTTGCGTTAACGCCGTTAATAACGCGTTTAACTGACGGCTCTAATATATATATATATATATATATATATATATATATATATATATATATATATATATATAATATTCATTATCAAACATCAGAAACACAAAACACCAAATTTGCCTCATGGGTACTAAACAGTGAACTGATCCAATACCACAACATGGATCAACACAGGTGAATGCTTAATGCGCACCATTTCCGCTGAGTTCTTGACCATGATCAGGTTGGCCCCTTGCTGAACACAGTATATCTGGCTATCTTCCCAGGTCTTCTCTATGGTGGAGGCGAAGTAGCAGCTCTGCTCGTGCGTCTGCCAGCCGTAGGGACACCCTGGTTATGAGAACACATCACATCACGTTTACATCCATCCATTCACCGGAAACATCCTGCAAACACATCGACAGAGGACCACACCCAAAACAGTGGTGTCCTTGTTTGGCGTTATGAGCATTGTAAAGCGATGGAAGTTTGACGTTCCTCTAGCAAACAAACGCCAGGGTCGTTTCGGCAAACTTGTGACTAACAAAGCAATGTCGTAAATGTATTTAGTTTGTCCTTTGTCCGCTCTGAGAAAGAGATTGTCCATCAATGTCGATTACTGAAGATTTCACCAGTTGGATCACATGTGATGGCAAAGCAACTGACATACTCACAGGTATTCAGATCCCCTCCATTAATGAGCAGTGCTCAGACTTCTTGCTCAAGACAGTCTAGACTCCAGGTGGACCTTAGGGATCCAAACCCAGAACCATAGGGCAGGTAGTCCTTAACGCCCTCATCCCTAGACTACCCTGATCCCTTAGTATGCCGAAGCACTTCCTTTCCGAATCCCATCCTCACCGGCAGCTGGGCTCCCCCCCTGGGCCAGCAGCAGGTCTCTCTCGGCGGTCAGGTTCTGGTTCTGAGCCACCAGCAGGTCCCTGGCAGCCTGCAGCTCGTCCCGTTCCCTCGTCACCTCCGTGTAGCCGTCCTGTATCTGCCTGGTCGTTGCCTCCAGCACCAGGAGGCTGGTGTTCAGCTGGTCCCGCTGCTCCAGCACCACGTCGTGGCTGCTCCTCATCTTCTCCTTCTCCTGGGCCGAGATGTCCTGGCTGAACCGGAGGTTCTTGACCATGGTGAGCAGCGCGGTGAAGTTGTACCTCAGCTGCTCCGAGACGTGCTTCAGCAGGGCGTTCTGGTCCTGCAGCTCGTCGCGCCGTCTGTCCAGCTCGGCTTTCTTCTGCAGGGCGGCATCGTTGACAGCCTGCTGGAGTTTCATCTGCACTGTTGGTGACAGGTATAGGCAGACTGACAGGTCACGTGGTATTGGGGCTACGTCAGTCAGGATCAGTGGTAAAAGTCAGCTGTTCACGCGCGGGTGGGTTTTTGACTGAAATGTTTGAGATGAGCTGGGGTGGATGGGGGAAGTCCAACTTTGTTGACCGCACAATCTATTAACATTTAACGCACTTTAGCACCGATCACTTTAGGACTATGCTACGTTTTTAACTTATCTCTAATAAAACCAACAAAACGCAGTACCCATTTTTAAGTGATTCTTGGAACAAGCAGCGCGTCTGGCAAAAACATATTCTCCCGATCTAGCCTCTCGGTGACTAAATAAGTGGTTCGATAGTCGCCATACATTTGTCAACAAAACTGTGACACAACCACATGGATTGGAGCCACGAAAGGACCCGACATGTCACAAATGGACGCGTGGAGCAACAAAGGAATGCATGATATGCAAACAATGTAAGGAGGACACGCACAAACAAACAGATAACAAGGACGGACTGAAAGGATAGGCGGTAACGTACCCGACCCGTTCCGTGACTGCTGTGATACATGATTGATTGGAACACTTTGATCTGTTCCCGCCGCTGAGTGGAAACTGTCTGTCATTGTGAATTGTGACATCACGCTGAGTTTGCGGCCCGCCGGGCCAAGCTGTGTGTGTGACAAACTAACGTGCTCTGCTCTGTCTCTATGCTATCGCCGATAGCTGTGACTGTTTTATGTGGCTGCTTTGCTTTGGATTCTCTCATTGTGATCATTTACTTGTGTGTTCAAGATGAGTGGAACAAGTGTTGGTTCAGATGTTGGGAAACAGGACATGGGAAAGAGGAAAGTAATTCTAACTGAAAAGGCTCTTGCAAATAAAATTGAGTCCATACAAAAGGAACGAAAAAGGAAAGTGGATGAAATAAAGACTGTGATAAGCTCTATGAAAGAGCTCATGAAAGATGGAAAACATGTTTCAGCTGTTAAAGGGAAACTTGATGGCTTGATGAAATTGTCTCACACCTCTAATGAACTACATGCTTCCTTAATGCCTCTCATTCCTCATGATGAACAAGAAAAACAAACCGGTTGGTTCTCAAAAATCATTAAACGTAAAGATGATTTTATTGAGGATGTTAATGCATGGTTTTCTGTAACCAGACTCAGAGGATCCCCAAGCAGGCCTCTGCTGGTGGCTAATAGGTCAAATGAAAGCCCTCTGCTACATGAGGCTGCAGAAGAGGAAAATGGAGGTGTGGAAAATGTGGAAGTGACTGGGCCTCAGTCACATAATGTTCAGGATGATATTCAGCCAGATGACAGCATATCAAACTATAGCAGCCAGAATCATGGTTCAAAATCTATCAGGTCAAAAGTGTCCTCAACTGCATCTGCCCGTGTTAGAGCCGAAGCTGAAATGGCTGCTTTAATAGCTCGAAAAAGGTTGCTCGAACAAAAGCATGCTCTTGAGGAAGAGGAAGCCAAAATAAGGCATGCGCTGCAAGAGCAGGAAGCTCGAGTCAGAAAGCAAAAGGAACAACTTCAACTTGAAACGGACATGGCCGCATCGGCGGCAAAGCTTAATGTTTTGAGAACCTCTGGGTCAGGGGTACGGAGTGTTGCTTCTCAGAAATTGGATGGAATGGAAGCCTACTTTGAAAGTGGCCTTAACTTTAATGCAGAGACCTTTGTACGGCAAAATGTTGGATATGTTGGAAGAGGACAACCTGCAGAGTTTGGAGGCACAAGGCCGAAACAAAGGCAATGTGATGGAAACAAACATCTCCAGAGGACCTCAGCCCCCACACAGGCTCAGAGCACAGTCCGAAAGGCTACAGGAGCCCCACTGTCTCTGCATAGACACACACAATCTGCTTCCGGAAACATCAGCAGTGAACAGGACACCACGATGTCTATAATGCAAAAACAAAATGACATAACTTCGATGTTGGTGCATCAGCAATGCATTGCTTCACTACCTAAAAGAGACATCCAACTGTTTGACGGTGACCCTCTGCACTATCATGCCTTTATGCAGTCATTTGAGCAGACCATAGAACTGAGGACTGACGATGCTGTTGACCTCCTGCATTACCTGGAGCAATACACCAGGGGTCAGCCTAAACAGCTAGTCAGAAGTTGTCAACACATGACTGATGGCATTGGATATGCCACAGCAAAGGCTTTACTCCAGGAACACTTTGGAAATGAGCACGTCATAGCATCCGCTTATATGGACAAGATCTTTGCATGGCCAGCAATAAAGTCGGAGGATGGAAAAGCTTTACAAGCATACAGCTTATTCTTGCGAGGATGTCACAATGCCATGAAAGATGTATACAACCTATCTGACTTGAACACGTCTGCAAACATGGTCTCTGTGATCAAGAAGCTGCCTTACAAGTTGAGAGACAAGTGGCGAGCGAAGGCATGCGACATTCAGGAAAAGCATCGGAAAAGAACTATGTTTGCTGATATTGTGACCTTTATTGAGCGTGAAGTTAGGATCACTACAGACCCTGTATTCGGAGACATACAAGATGCTCCAGTCATAGGGGCCTTCAAAGAAAGTGGTAGAGCTAAACCTGTGCCTCGTCCTAAGGCTAGAGGAAGCTGTGGAAAGAGATGCTCATTGGGAGAACAGGGTTAAAGATAGACCCGAGAAGATCTGCCTTTTCTGCAAAAAGGGTAGACACACACTGGAGTCGTGTTTTCTATTGGAGAAGAAAGCTCACAGTGAGAAGATGGAGTTCCTGAAGAAAAATGGAGTTTGCTTCGGCTGCTTGTGCACTGGGCACATCAGCAAGGAGTGCAGGAAACGTCTGTCTTGCAAGACATGTGGCTCACGACACCCCAGCTTGCTCCATATCCACTCTAAGGAGAATGGAGATCCAGAGAAAGGCAGGAGCAACTCTGACAGAGCAGTGGACAGTGCTCTAGTCGAAGTCCAAACCGGTGGTCTTACTGGGGCCGGTGAGCAAGATTGTAAGCTTGCTATCGTGCCAGTCAAGGTTAAGTCCAGTAAAGGTCAAAGGTCAGTCGAAACCTACCCCTTTCTGGACCCAGGGAGTTCAGCGTCCTTCTGCACAATGGGTCTGATGGATAAGCTGGGACTCTCTGGGAGAAGAACAAGGATTCCTTTACGTACCATGGGCCAAGAGAAGGTGGTTGACAGTTGCATTGCATCGGACTTGGAGGTCGCTGGGTTGGACAGTGACTGGTACTGTGAAATGCCGAAGATCTTCACCCAACATCAAATGCCTGTTAACAGAGGTAAAATCCCACGACAGCAAGATCTGGAAAGATGGCCACATCTGAAGCCTGTCTATCTGCCACAGATAGATGCAGACGTGGAGATGTTAATTGGCTTGAATGTTCCCAGAGCATTGGAACCACTGGAAGTCATCCGAAGTGTGGATGGAGGGCCATATGCGGTCAAAACAATGCTTGGATGGACTGTAAATGGACCCCTTGGAGGAGAGGGCAGTGACGATCCTGTGACTCAGTCTGCAGTTAGCATCAACAGGATCTCTGCTGTCACTCTTGACGAGCTCTGGAACCAACAATTCAAGACTGAAAACAGCCAGGATGAACTGCAAGGGCTGTCAAGGGAAGACTCTAAGTTCCTGGAAATGGCTAACGAGAGTGTGGAACTGGTTGATGGCCATTATGTTGTTGGATTGCCGCTGAAGGACAAATCAATTACCCTGCCCAACCATCGCAAAGTTGCAGAGCAACGTACTCTCAACCTCAAGGGGAGGTTTGGCAGGGATGCGGCATTCCAAAAAGACTATACTACATTTATGGACAACCTGATATCCAGTGGATATGCAGAGAGAGTGCCAGCTACAAGTCAGGAACGATGCGACGGCAAGGTTTGGTATATCCCTCATCACGGTGTATACCATCCCAAGAAAGGGAAGATCCGTATCGTCTTTGACTGCGCAGCAACATTTCAAGGCGCATCACTAAATGCACATCTCTTGCAAGGACCTGACCTGACAAGCGCACTGGTGGGAGTCTTGACCAGGTTTAGGATGGAGCCCATTGTTCTGATGTCTGACATTTAGGCCATGTTCCATCAGGTTCGAGTGCCAGAGACAGATGCAGACCTACTTCGATTTCTCTGGTGGCCCAATGGGGACTTCAGTCAACAGATGGTGGAATACCGGATGGTGGTCCATTTGTTTGGCGCAATGTCATCACCAAGCTGTGCTAATTTCGCTCTCCGAAAGTGTGCTGAAGATAAAAAACAGCTCTTTAACCAGAAAGTGTTTGACACCATCATGCACAGTTTCTATGTCGACGACTGCCTGGCTTCAATAGCCTCAGAGGATGAAGCCATAACCCTTTACCAGGATTTGGTAAAGCTCTGTGCCAAGGGAGGCTTTCATTTGACGAAGTGGCTGAGTAATAGTCGTCGTGTGCTGGCAGCAATACCGGAGGAGGAAAGAGCGAAGGACGTTAAAGACCTGGATCTGGACCACGACATCCTACCAGTTGAGAGGGCACTGGGAGTGCGTTGGTGTGTCCAGTCTGACACCTTTAAGTTCAGTATAAGCTTTCAGGACAGACCGCTGACACGCAGAGGAATCCTTTCTACTGTCAGCTCTTTCTACGACCCTCTTGGAATCTTGTCCCCTGTGGTTTTCACAGCCAAGAGGATCATTCAAGACCTATGCCGGCAGGGGCTAGGATGGGACGATGTCATACCAACATCTGTAGCCCAGGAGTGGGTCAACTGGCTCAAGGAGTTACACCTGTTGGAGGGCTTCAGCGTTGGACGATGTTTAAAACCGCCCAACTTTGGAGAAGCAACCAGCGCCCAGTTGCATCACTTTGCTGACGCAAGTGAGGAGGGATACGGTACCGTCACCTACCTGCTGTTGCACAATGACTGTTCTCAGATCCACGTTGCCTTCATAATGGGAAAATCCAGGGTGACACCTTTAAAGCCTGTGATGATCCCACGTATGGAGTTGATTGCGGCTGTGGTGGCAGCTCGCATGGACACACTATGGAGGAAGGAGCTGAGACTGCAACTGCAAGACAGCGTTTTCTGGTCAGACAGTACATCGGTGCTGAAATACATCAAGAACCAAACATCAAGGTTTCGCATCTTCGTCGCGAACAGAGTCACAGAGATCCTCAAAATGTCTGAAGCATCACAGTGGAGGTATGTGAGTACCGCACACAACCCTGCAGATCTTGCCTCCAGAGGCATGAGAGCGGAGCTGTTCCTCAAGAATGAGACATGGATATCTGGACCTTCATTTCTCATGCAGGAAGAGGAGACTTGGCCTGTTAACCCAGACAACTTGGGAGAACTTCCACCTGGGGACCCAGAGGTCAAGGTGTCGGCTGCCGTTGTCTCTGTGGAACAAGAGGAGGATGCTGTGCTGAGACTGATCAACCGCAGCTCATCTTGGAAACGTCTCACGAGAGTGATGGCATGGATCTTGAGACTCAGAACCTTACTTTGGAACAACAGGAAGAGGAGAGAAGTCACTGCATGTGATTCTCAGCCAGCATTGAACCTAACTAAACACAAAGATGTTCTTGACAAGGAGATTTGCCTCTCATTGGAGGAGATCAAAGGAGCTGAACTGGAGATAATCAAGATCTGTCAAAGAAGAAAGTTCTCTGAAGAGTTATCTTGCCTCCAAAAGGGAGAGTGTGTGAAAGGGAACAGTCACATTTACAGACTCAGTCCGATACTGGAAGAAGGTGTGTTGAGAGTCGGAGGCCGACTTAGTAAGGCTGCCATGCCCGAAGAGTCTAAACATCCAGCCATAATAGCAAAGGATCTCCACATCTCAGACCTCATCTTACGCCAGATACATCGAGAGGTGGACCATGGCGGTAGGAACCATATGCTGTCAAGGCTGCGTCAGCAGTACTGGATTCCTGCTGCAGGCGTTGCCATAAGGCAGATCATTTCCAGATGTGTCATCTGTCGTCGGCTGCACGGAGCTGCAGGTCAGCAACAAATGGCAGACTTGCCTAGTGACAGAGTTTCGACTGGAGAACCTCCGTTCACTTATGTCGGAGTTGACTATTTTGGACCATTTGACATCAAGCGTGGCCGGAGTCTTGTGAAAAGATATGGAGTTATCTTCACATGTTTGACAATAAGAGCTGTACACATTGAAGTTGCCTCATCTTTGGACACAGATTCGTTCATCAATGCTTTAAGGCGCTTCATCGCAAGAAGAGGACAAATCAAAGAGCTGCGTTCTGATAATGGCACTAATTTCATTGGTGCAGAGCTTGAGCTGAGAAGAGCTGTTGAAGGATGGAATCTGGAGAAGATCAATGATGTGCTCTCATTGAAAGGAATCAAGTGGACGTTTAACCCTCCCACTGGATCACATCACGGCGGAGCATGGGAGAGGTTAATACGTTCCATCAGGAAGATTCTCAATTCCACTTTGAGGACCCAAAGTCTGGATGAGGAGGGACTCAATACAGTACTCTGTGAGGGGGAGTCAATTCTCAACAGTAGACCTCTCATGAAGGAATCCACAGATCCGAATGACTTGGAGGCTTTAACACCTAATCATCTTCTGCTGCTTAAAGTCAAGCCCAGCTTACCACCTGGTCTGTTTCTCAAGGAGGACAACTATGCACGCCGGAGATGGAAGCAGGTGCAATACATTTCGGACCTGTTCTGGAAAAGGTGGATTAAAGAGTATCTGCCACAACTACAGGAACGACAGAAATGGACAAAGATCAAGAGGAACTTTGTCCCCGGTGACATAGTGATCATAATGGACGATTCTGCACCTCGCAATTCCTGGATCATTGGGAGGATTACAGAGACAATGCCAGACAGGAACGGACTGGTGCGACAGGTCCGGATCAAGACCCGCACCAGCCTTCTCTGCAGACCTGTGACAAAGATCTGCCTTCTTCAGGAGTCGACAGAGTCGTGAAGGCTTCCCTTCTTTTCCATGGATTTGGATTATATTGACTTTTGCCTGACATGACCTTTTTTCGTGACTTTGGATTGACTTTACTTTGGGGCAGGTTCGGTTCAAGAAGGATGAAGACCTGCAATGGCCATATGAACTATGAACTCTCTCCTTGCGCACAAAAATGGAATTGTATTGTTTTTCTATTATGAATTTATGCGTTGGTAATTATTACTACTGTGTAATAACATGTAATAATTAGGGGCCGGAATGTTGGTGACAGGTATAGGCAGACTGACAGGTCACGTGGTATTGGGGCTACGTCAGTCAGGATCAGTGGTAAAAGTCAGCTGTTCACGCGCGGGTGGGTTTTTGAATGAAATGTTTGAGATGAGAGGGGGTGGACGGGGGAAGTCCAACTTTGTTGACCGCACAATCTATTAACATTTAACGCACTTTAGCACCGATCACTTTAGGACTATGCTACGTTTTTAACTTATCTCTAATAAAACCAACAAAACGCAGTACCCATTTTTAAGTGATTCTTGGAACAAGCAGCGCGTCTGGCAAAAACATATTCTCCCGATCTAGCCTCTCGGTGACTAAATAAGTGGTTCGATAGTCGCCATACATGCACGGTTGATAGGGTTTTTTGCTTCAGCTCGTCGTCCTTTGCGTTGTTGCGGCCTGCCGATGTCAAACAGAAGAAGGAATGAAGGTGCCAGAATTAGGTCAAACGTCCGTCGGCTGATACGACTGTGAAACGGGGGAACATGTCATTGTACTCACTGTGGACCGCCTGGCCGATGATGGCAAGCAGAAGCAGAACACACAGAACCGCGAGACAAGCCACCGCCACCCTCACAGGCCGCTGCCGTACCCCGGAAAACGCTTTGGACACTGAATAACCGTAAAGCCAAAAAAGGGGGATACGTTAAAAAGTTGCTTTTGGGTGAAAGAGTTGTGAAAAACACACACAAAAAAACAAAAGTGAATAGTGTAACCTACTTCTCTCTTCCATGAGAGGTCCATTGGAACTGTCCTTGATCTCCATGCTGGACACTGTGTGGTCGCTTTTGCTGGCGCGCATCTTTGGTTTAAAACGTCTGAACCACAACACTCTGGTTCTGCCCAGTGGTTTCTTGATTATGCCCAACACTATGTCGACACTAGATCGGTTGTTTTTGTGCCACTTTGCTTTCACCTACCTATATAAAAAAATAAATAGAAAATCTTACATATAAAAGCAAGCTGGTTCTATTCTGGAACAATCCCTTGTGACTTTTCTCCATGATAAATCTCAAACTGGATGTGTATCATACTATTATTATTGATATATATATATGGAATGTGTTGCATGAGAGAAAGAACAAGAACAGTCAGAGAGCGAGGAAACTGCTTTTATGACGTTATATTCAATGCAGTGTGGGCAAAGAAATATGAAGAAGTTGAGATGATAAGCATCCTGAAAAGCTGACGATGCGTTTCCCAATTTCAAAATAGGTTCCTGCTTGCTATGCAAAAACGCAGTTCAATAAATAAAGTACATCAATTTTTTTTCCAGCTAATTGAGTGCAAACAGAAATGATAGTTTTCACAAAGGGCATGATACCACAAAATGTCAGCTTAGTTAATCAACCCATGAATTAATATTTGCTCAAAAATCGTCAAGTGCTGAACCGCTTATTCTTAATAAAGTTGTGTTTAGCTTTATGCTCACTACAGGCATGATTATAAGCTATAATTTTTTATCATGAGACGAAACAAAATAAACATACCCGTCCTGATGTTCTTTGGTGTGCTGAGTTCCGGAGGACATGCAGTAAATCCTGTGCTCTGACTGAGAAGTTTTCACATTGGGATCCCCTCCTTTTATAATCACGCAAAAACATTGTGACAATCTATTATTACAAAAACCTCCTGTCTTATTCGTCTTCGAGAGTTACACTTCCTGAAAGTAAAGTGAAGAGGCCAACATTCAGGAAGCCGATTGATTTTGCTGGGTCGACATGTTCTAAATATGCTGTCTTCGTGTGTCAAATGGTGACCATCTCTTTGCTGATGAGGCTTGTAATGCTCTTTGGTGTGTTGCTGCTATATTTTGGCTATACTTTAGTATAGTATAGGTTTTATTTATGTTTTAATTGGCTGGATTAATATTGTGCAACAACAAAGTCTGGATTTCACTTTGTATTAACACAAACCCTGCCATCTCTTTACCTATTTACCTATTTATTTATTTATTTATTTATTTATTTATTTATAATTGTATCTTGTCTTCTATGCTTGTAGGGTTAGCTTGTAGGGTATTTATATTTCTACTTCTATTGTATGGAGCACCTGGAACAACAATGGAACAACAATATCCCCCCGGGGATCAATAAAGTATTTCTGATTCTGATTCTGATCACAGTAAACTGTAAACAAGTGTCTGTGAAGGTTTCAAATCAACCTGGGTTAGCTGGCCAGTATAGCAAATATATATATACATACATACATGCATATATATAATCTATAAAATACCCATCTGAAAGCTTCATCCACTTCCTCAGTAGGAAATCCCCCGAAACAGAAAACAAAAACAGGCTCTATACCATCTCCCCACAGAAGTTTGGCTGTAACCAAGCCACACTGACTAGGGGCTGATCTGAGATTTAGGGAAAAGGGGAATTTTCCCAAGTCTGGTGGGTTTAACAGCTAGTTGAATGACAGCCTCAGTTAAATTGAAATATTGACAGCGACACAAACATAGAAAATGAGTACATCGCAATAATTCTGTGTGCACAGCTGCAATCTCAGATGGCCACATTTACAAAGCGTGACCAACGATGCAGTGATTATTTAAACCTGCTCAGGGGGTAGAGGGTCCGCCTAGTGTGTCGAGGAGGTGTCCCCGAGCAAGACACCTCACCCTGACTGCTCCTGACTAGCTGGCGGTCGCCTTGCATGGCTGACACCGCCTTCGGTGTGTGAATGTTTGCGTGAACCGTCGCTTTGGATAAAAGCGTCTGCCAAATGCCCTAAATGTGAATGGTGTAGCTGACCATTTTGTGGTTTTGCCTTTATATGCAAAACATGACAACAAATTAAATTACAACAAAAAGACTAAATACTTCCGTATTTTAGCACGACAAAACCTTTCCCTGAAACGTTATGACGTGGTACTGGGTGGTCCTTTCTGACCTCCCTGTGTGATTTAACACTCCAGCAACCCACACTCTCCTCCTCCATACACAAACACACAGACACACCGACACACACACATACACACAGACACACACTCACACACACTCATACACTCAATCACATATGCACAGACACATACACACACTCACATTCTCACACGCACACATACACACACACACACACACACACACACACACGCACACACACATATGCATCGTTTTATCAACCCACACATGCTCAAAGGGCACACTAGGCCATAATATCCAAATCCATCTGCCCACACATCGCAACATAACCCATTCTTTTATTTGAATGGCTACAAGCACCACACAGTGGCTCTATTGGTAGGTTTGGACCTCACAGTCTCCATTAGTACGTTTGACCCACACAGTGTCTCTTTTAGTCGGCTTTTAACCTCACAGTCTCTCTATAAGTATGTTTGAACCACATAGTCTCCCTATTGGTAGGTTTGAACCTCACAATCTCTCTCTTGGTAGGTTTGAACCTCACAGTATCTCTCTTGGAAGGTTTGAACCTTACAGTCTCTAGTATGTTTGAACCTCACAGTCTCTATTGGTAGATTTGAACCTCACAGTCTCTCTAATGGTTGCTTTGAACCTCACAGTCTCTCTATTGGTAGGTTTGAACCTCACAGTCTCTCTATTGGTAGCTTTGAACCTCACAGTCTCCCTATTGGTAGCTTTGAACCTCACAGTCTCTTTATTGGTAGGTTTGAACCTCACAGTCTCTCTATTGGTAGCTTTGTACCTCACAGTATCTCTCTTGGAAGGTTTGAACCTTACAGTCTCTAGTATGTTTGAACCTCACAGTCTCTATTGGTAGATTTGAACCTCACAGTCTCTCTAATGGTTGCTTTGAACCTCACAGTCTCTCTATTGGTAGGTTTGAACCTCACAGTCTCTCTATTGGTAGCTTTGAACCTCACAGTCTCCCTATTGGTAGCTTTGAACCTCACAGTCTCTTTATTGGTAGGTTTGAACCTCACAGTCTCTCTATTGGTAGCTTTGTACCTCACAGTCTCTCTATTGGTAGGTTTGAACCACACAATCTCTCTCTTGGTAGGTTTGAACCTCACAGTCTCTCTATTGGTAGGTTTGAACCACACAATCTCTCTCTTGGTAGGTTTTAGCCTCACAGTCTCTCTATTGGTAGGTTTGAACCACACAATCTCTCTCTTGGTAGGTTTGAACCTCACAGTCTCTCTATTGGTAGGTTTGAACATAACAGTCTCTCTTTTGGTCAGTTTGAACCACACCGTGAGGTCAGTGTTAACCGGTGTTAACCTTGCAGTGTCGCTATTGGTCGATTGTTGTTGTATTTACTATAAATTGTGAAGCAGATGCTTTTAATCCCCCCCCCCAGGCTGACAAGAAGGACCCCCAGTGTGGCGCGTGCATGCCGGGCTTCGAGATCCTGCTGCAGAAGCAGCTGAAGGGCAAGCAGATGCAGAAGGAGATGTCCGAGTTCGTCCACGAAAGGTACGGCAGCACGGCGACCCCCCTGGCCTTAAAAAGAGACGTGTTTCCTGCTCTCGCTTTGCTAACAGTGATTGGTTGCTCTTATTAACCACAGGCCTCTCATCTTTCATCTCTTCATCCCCTCATTATTCTCGTTGTCTTCCTCCTCTTCCTCATCTTCTGCCTCCTCCTCCTCATCTGTTTCCTCCTCCTCATCTTCCTCCTCCTCCACCTCTCCTCCCTCTTTCTATCTTTCCTCCTCCTCCTCCTCCTCCTCCTTTTCCTCAGGATAAAGATCGAAGAGGAGTATGCCAAGAACCTCTCCAAACTCTCCCTGAGTCCTCTGGCTGCCCAGGAGGAAGGGTGAGTGGTCGTACGCTCACGGGATAGGACATCCTGAGCAGTGGTGGACTCACCCATCATCAGTCGACGTGATGGATGGAGTAAACAGAGAAGCATGAGCCATTACCCAGCTAATGAACCACATGGATGGCTTTTGAATAACTGTTGACAGCGATCGATCGTTCTCACACTTACAAATGGAAAACTTTCTTTTTTGGAGTCCACTGTAAACTCCCACCTTGTCCACCGTGTATGAGCTGTCGTTCTCATAAGATACAATGAGTTCTTTATTGGTTTATTAATCGGATCAGTCTGGACCTCTAGTCGTAGTTGATGATGTAAAACGAAGGCCGCTGCTGGAAAAAGAGTAAAGGCGCCTCCCAAAGCGATGAGCGATAACGTCGTTTGTAGAGCCATAAGTGCAGTTATTATAAAAATGTATTCAATAACAAATAATAAACAAGAGTATGAACTAGCCTGCACTTTGTTAAGCGGATTAGGCTGAAGGAGGAGGTCTGTCAGACAAGTCCTCCCACCAACTGAAATCGATGTGGGGGGGCTAGAGGGCCAGACTGATCCGCCTAATGCAACAGGATGTGAGGTCAAGTGGTCACTGGTAGGATGGTCTCCAGGCTAAACAAATAGGAGGTCCAATGAGGTGATATCAAACCAACCGAACCGCTCACGCTCGGCTGTTGGATAATATAAGAGAGTACTGCTTCATGCACGTGTTGCATCGCAGCCTTCAGGCAGAAATCCCCTGAAACGTTAGTGTGTCTCCATTGGTCCGACTCTCAATCAATGGTCAGTGGTCTCACTTTGGAGATTTTCCAGAAACAAATTTGATGCTGTAGACTGTGTCTCTATCACAACGCCGATAGCAGAATATGAGCGAGTGTGATGGATCCCGTTCTGTATTCAATGGTCCGTACAGAACCGTGGGTGAAGCCTGGATCCAGCTGAAGAAGAGTCTCCACGACGAAGCCGAGGTGCACCTGAAGTTCTCCAACAAGGTAAAAACTTGCCACTCACCTGTTCATCCTCCACCTGAAGTCAGATCACCTAATCAGATCACTCTTGTACTGGAAAAAGCAAAAGCATGTTTGTAGAAGCCAAACTATTTGTTAATCGGTGAACAAACACAACAAACTTGTGTGTCATTGTGAAGTGCCGATAAAGAGACCCATCATTCCTATTGTCTTTAAGCTCCTACGGTGGCTAAAAGGTGACATATTATACCAACAGGTGTCAGTGTGCTTAGCCATTCATTTACAAGCCGTTTTTTCTGAACATCTAGTTGGTCATGCGTGATGTCAGAGGAGGCAGATTTTTCTAAACAGATAGCTTTGCTAGCTTTGGTAGCTTCGCCTTGATAGCATGGGGATGTGAGACGACTGTTCCTCCAGCTCCACAGCGAGGTGGAGAAGCCCATGCTGACCTTCAGGAGCGACCACTTCAAGAAGGACCTGAAGAAGTACGACCACCACAGTTACATCGCTGGTCAGCGATGTAACTCAATTCTTTCATGTTTTTATAGGCCTATAGTAGCCTGGTCCTACCAGACTCTCGTACTTCATTTCATTTGTACAGAGAGTCTGGACCTACTCAATTGACAAACATTAACTCACTTGAAGGCGGGTGTCTGTTGAAGTTTAAAACTATTGGATCTGCCCAGTGCCACTCTGGATCTGCCATAACCAATCGCTAACGTTTGGCCGAGAATCACATTGCGGGCAGGCTGTAAACAAACCAAACACTGTCCGTGACGATGTCCGTCAACGAGAGCTGACTTTAACGTCATTGATCCCAGCCACTCCCTCTGCTCGCTGATTGGACGCAGAAAATGTAGACGGAGAAAACCCACTAACATACCGCAGACCCAGACCTAGTACTGAAGGGGAATTTAAATTGAGCCGAAGTACTTAGGCAGGCGATGCCAGGCTAGGCCTATAGTGTATGACTGCTTTTTTTTTGTTGATTTCTTATTTTAGACCAAACATTATAGGTCCACCACCAGTAAGCGTGAAGCAGACCTACCTCGTCGACCTGCTGTTCCAGCTTGGCCTTGGCCTTGGTCAGTGTGTTGGTCTTGTCCTCCTCTGACTGGAGGTCGTCCAGGGTCTGCTGCTGTGCTTCCTGCAGGGCCTTCTTCTCCTTGGTCAGCTTCACCAAGTTCTCGTCTTGACTCATGATCTCGTCTGTTAGATTCTTCATCTAATCGTGGATCGCAAAAACAGTTGACTAGGACTTGCAGTAAATACTTTAATCAGAGTTTTATCGGACTTTTTATCTTTTAGCGGGGACGATGCCACGGTTAATATGAATACATTTCATTGAGGAACAGTTCGGGAAATTTGATCGAGGAACCCAAAACCTTTCAACATGGGGTTCAACGCCTTATCCACTGACCGTTCTGCCCGAAACTTCCCCTTCTGGGATCAATAAAGTACTATCTTATGCTATCACTCCTAAGGAGAGAAAATACATTAATAAAAGTATTTGAAAGAAAACTTTCATAACCGTCATCAAAAACCAGTCATTTCCCAATAGGCATAATTATAGGTTGGTCCAATGCATATATTTTCCCCCCCAGTGTACCTTGTTCTCTATGGCGTGCTTTTCCTTCTCCACCTTGGCCAGAGTGAGCTCCAGGTCATCGATGTCCTTCTTCAGCTCGGCGCTCTCGTCCTCCAGCTTCCTCTTCTTAGCGGTCAGCTCGGCGTTCACCTCCTCCTCGTCCTCCAGCCGCTCGGACACCTCCTTCAGCTTGGCCTCCATCTGGACCTTGCCCTGGATCAGGTTCTCACAGCGCTCCTAGCGCTCTAGCAGGTTGGCCCCTTCCTAGGGCAGAATGCACAGTGAACGTGAGGACGCCATGAACAAGTTAACACGCTATGCAGATGATATAATGATGTACACAAAGATTACACGCAGCACAGCGATGGAATCGAATTGATGCAGAGTTAAACAGAAACCGTCATGAAAAGTCCAGCATTTGGGTTCTCTAAATCAGAGCATTGATGGTGGATGTTTGTGATGGTCCTGAATACGATTTTCTTTTTAATTATTTGATTGTCAGATTGACACTTGACGTTATCTAACTTACTGATTGGACTTGAAGGACGAGGTCGTTCTTCTCCTGCACAAAGTAGACCATTCTCTCCTCCATCTCCCGCCGCTTGTTCTCAGACTTGGCCAGGTCTTCCTTGAGCTTGGTGAAGTCCTCCTTCATCTGGACCATCTCCTTTTCCGACTCGGCACTCTTCAACAGAGGCTTGAGCTTGAAGTAGAGCCGCATCCAGGGCCAGTGTTTCACGTTCATGAAGGAGCGGATGTTGTACTGCACCGTGTAGATGGCCTCCCTGCCAAAGAAAAG
Source organism: Gadus morhua (assembly GCF_902167405.1). Taxonomy (NCBI): domain Eukaryota; kingdom Metazoa; phylum Chordata; class Actinopteri; order Gadiformes; family Gadidae; genus Gadus; species Gadus morhua. The sequence continues at coordinate 23,952,476 of NC_044049.1, read as the reverse complement.
ACAGGTTGAGTTCCCCGTTAGGTGGATAATACACCTCTTGTTTGAACTAGTCTTGACCTGACTAGTCCCCTGGCCCACTTCTGGGAGATGTTAGAGGTCTAGCCAGAAGTTTTGCTTGACGTTGCCTGGTAACCCAAAATTGCCCGTAAGGGGGAATGCATGTAATGGTATGCGTTTAAACTATAGGGTGCAATTTATTTTCATATTTAGGCCTACATGTAATATTTTTTTATTTCACTTTGTTAATTACACTCTGTAACCCATTACATCACTTTTCATCGGAAAAAAGTTGGGTTTGGAGAGCCTGAAAGGTTACCTTCTGGACACCATCTTCTGGTACTCCAGGCGGACCACGTAGGCCCGACACAGGGCCTGGGTGGAGGTGACCACGTGGGCTAAGTGCTCGTCACGCATCTCCTCCAGAGCTCCAAGGAGACCGGCCTTGAAAAAAACCTGCAAAAAAAACAACCAATTAATTAGTAAGAAGGAAACTGATTGATTCGAAGAATCCAATATTCTAGTTCAATGGCAGCAACAGCAGTGATTTCATCATTGAAATAATAATGGGATTATCAACAACGTATACTAATTACATAGAACCATTCCATATTTGAAAAAAATAAAATCCATAAAAGATGAATGAATTAATTAATTAATTACATATACTTGTTTTGCTATTTATGTCTTGCTGCGGTCGCCATTCAATCAACCCCTTGAGACCATCGGACACACAAATGCAAACCTTAGTGTGTCCGAACTTGTACTGCGTGTGATCCACATCGATGGAGCCGAGCAGCTTCTCAGCAGCCTTCGTGTTGTCCATGAACTGGCCCTCGGGAACGGCACTGGCATTCAGAATCCTGTACCTGTGGGATAGATGTTTGACATTACCCTACTACACTTGATTTATCGTTTACTCTATTACCCAATTCATGATATATTTCTAGGTTAATTTCTTCTTTGCCCATTTCCCCAACGTATGACATTTTAAATATAGTACATTCAATCAAATTATAATTTTGCTTCGCTGTATTTTAGCTAACTTAAGTCTTACCTCATCGTATCTTGCTTTAGAATAGCTTTGTTAAGCTTAGTTTAGCTTAGGTTGTCTTATCTTAGATAGCTTTGTTTGACTGAGCCTAGCTATTGCAATCTATGAGAGTGTTGTGTACCTCTGTTTGAAGTCCCCGTAGAGGATCCTGCTGGGGAACCCTTTCCTGCAGATCCGAATGCCCTCCAGCACCCCGTTACAGCGCAACTGGTGGATGACCAGTGAGTTCTCCATCACACCTGCACGACGAAAAACAAACAATAATACCGCTGTGACTAGATGGGTCCTTTTATAATTAATTGTATTCAAAGCTATGTGTAGTGAATTCAGATACATGATATCAATGAGGAGGTAGGGGTTAGGGCTAGTGTAACCTAACCCCTACCTTCTCATTAATGGCATGTATCTGAATCCGTAGGGGTTAAGGCTCATTAGGCTGTAGACATTGGGGATCTGACCCAGTACCTTTCACTAGCCTCCTGGCCCCGTTACCAGTATGTCCTATGTTTCTGTAGTGGTGCATTGCATATAGTGAATGTCATTATCAAGCAGGTAGGGGTTAGGGGTCATCTTGCTCAGGGATGCCTCCAGGTAGACTGCAGATATTGAGGTTTCTGTGTTTTCCTATTTGGACGTTTGCTCACCGGGTGTTTTGCTCTCATTGGGAATCAAACAGCGCACAAAGTGAGGGTGGGTGGTTCTCAGGTTGGTCATGAGCTTCCCGAGGTTCTCCTGAAGAACAACAACAACACAATCATCGTCAGAGGTTAAAATGTTTTGCTGATCCAGTAGTCGTTATTTCAGATTCATGTGTAAAGTTTATTTTCCAGGAGAGCTTGAGGGAGTGAGACGCTTTTGCGTTTCTTCATAGTGAGCTTAATCTAACTTTAAAATCTTTAACTTTCTGTGCAGATGAGGAGAGAGGAGATGAGGAGAGAGGACAGAGAGAGGTCATGTTTCCCGAAGCTCCGCTGGGCATTGGAAAGAACTACTTAATTCATCGTTCAGATCTACTTTATCTTATTTTATTTACCTAACAGTATATAGTTTGTTTCCGTCGTCCTCAATCGCTCGATTCAACAATACATTTTGGCACTTTTTACTCCCGGATCAGACCGCAGAAAAAGCCTTGGACTTTCCTATCGCCAACATGCCTCTGTATTCGGATATCTCAGGCACGGAGACTGGGAAATGCACAGACTGCGCCGAACTGAAACAGACATTGGCTTTAATTGAAACGAGACTAGCAGCAGTAGGAAAATGCAAAGGACTATCACAGGATACAGTGCCGATGGGTGAGTTTGCTGAGCTCACTCAGATACAGCAAGATGATCAAAGCTACACTGTATCCTTCCCGAAGCTGGACATGAGAGAGACAGTTCCAGCTGCGTCTCACTGGAACAGAGTCGGCGCTAAGCCAAAGCAACATACCAAAATAAATCAACAAGTTCACTCAACACCAAATGCTAAGCTACCCAAAGCTAAAGTTATCAGCCGGATTAGCCCGTCACTCAAATCAACCCTGCCACTGAAGAACCGGTTCCTGCCACTTCAAGAGTCCACGAACGCGCCTGCCACCGATGCACCCCTGAGCCCCGAGATGCGTCCGGACGGACAGTGCGGACAGAGACGGAACAACCAGTCGCCACGGAGGCGGGCTGCGCATGTGTCTCCAACCGTCCAACAAGGGCCCATCTCAGAGAAAGCAGATGAACCAGACACTCTGATTATAGGAGACTCAACTATCAAGGATATAACCGGTAAGAAGATCAAAACATGCATCTTCCCATATGGAATGGTTAGTGATATCAACCATAAACCCCAAAATCTCACAGATTATTGTGCATGCAGGATTTAATGATATTCAAAGAGAACAGTCAGAACTTCTGAAGAGGGATTACACTGATCTATTGGATACACTGGACAAAATACACATCAATTCTTCCATCAGTGGACCCATACCAACTGTTGACAGGGGAATAAACAGATTCAGTCGTCTACTTGCACTGAATACATGGCTTTCCAGAGTCTGCAATGAAAGAGGAAGGGACTTTATTGACAATTTCAACTTATTCTGGGGGCGCAAATATCTTTTCAGAGCAGATGGCCTTCACCCAAACAGGTTAGGCTCAAAACTGTTGAGGGACAATCTACTCTTCTCGCTTTACGCACAGGCCACAATCTTGCCATGGTCTGACGCACAGGCCACAATCAGAGCACAGGTTGAGAAGAAGCGAGACTACAGCCTCCCCCACACAACTACTCTGCCACTATCTGACACACAGATAGCAGACAGCCCACAGACCTTGAAGAGAGACAACAGCCCGCCCGACGCCATCAACACTGTGCCCTCCCCCATCGCTGATGCTGGCTTGGCGAGGAACGGCCACCCCCCTCCTCTGCATTCCCCCATCGATGATGACCTCCAGCCTCATCTCTCCCATAGCCACAACAACAACTCCAGCTCCGATGTCTCCCTTTGCGATTTTCCAGCCGAATTTAAGAAACTGGAACATGCTGGCATCAAACTTGCATCTGTGTCAATGATAGCATCGCCACGTCATGGCCGCAGGCTGCTAACACTGCTAACACCCAGGAGGACGGCGCCCCACCCCCGCCCCGATAGTAGTCCTGAGTATTACTGAGACAAAAAAGGGTTCAGCCGTAGACACAGTATAAAGGAAGTTTCTCATAATCTGCTGAACCCAAGGTTGCCTACGTCAAAGCAGGGCAACTTTCGCATTCATGCTGTAACCACTAAGAGAGTAAACAAAGGGAAACTTAGACACACTGCTAACCTCACAAATCTCATATCTATTGCCTCAAAACCAAAAACAACCTTAAAGCCTATCAACAGCACCATCAGGATGGCTCTACTTAATGTGAGGTCTCTTAATAACAAATCATTTTTAGTTAATGATTTTATTAACACTTCCAAACTGGATTTTATGTTTTTAACTGAAACATGGCTGGAACAAAATAACAGTGCAACCGTTCTGATAGAGACAGCTCCTCCCGACTATAACTTTTTTGATGCATGTAGATCTGGAAAAAGAGGTGGAGGGGTTGCTGCTATATTTAAAAATGTATTTCAGGGGAAACAAATGTTATTTGGTGATTTTCCATCGTTCGAATACCTTAGTGCTGTATTGAAATGCTCCCCCAGAGTTCTCCTATTAATTATTTACAGGCCACCCACATATTCTGCAAATTTTTTCGATGAATTCACAGAATTATTGTCTAGCATCTCCACAGAATTTGACTGTCTAGTTATAACTGGTGACTTCAATTTTCATACTGATGATTTGAATGACAAGTGTGCAAAAAAACTTTTTACCATTTGGGACACATTTGAACCGTCTCAACATGTGAAAGAGGCTACTCATTGTAAGGGGCACACTCTAGACCTGGTTATCACAAAGGGCCTCAATGTTTCTGATCTCTCTGTGACTGATCCTTCCTTGTCTGACCACTTTTGTGTTTTCTTTAACATATCTTTTATTCCCGACATACAGACAAAATCAAACACTGTCAAAAAACGGTATATCAATGAAGATTCTAATGTACTTTTTAAAAAGGCCATCTCCTTGCTATCACCTCTAAACCCATGTTCTGCTGATGATCTTGTAGAAAACTTTAATTTGAAAATTTTGAAAGTCATAGATGTCATTGCACCTTATAACGTTAAAACGATTTCTGGAAAGCAAAAGGCACCCTGGAGAAAAGCTGCTTCTGTAACAGCACAGAAAAAGGAATGCAGGAAGGTTGAACGCATCTGGCGTAAAACAAAACTTCATATTCACCATGATATCTATAAAGAGAGCCTCCGTGCCTACAATTTAGACTTAAAAAATGCTAGAGAAACATTTTTCTCCAATATCATTAAAACCAACACTAATAATGCAAAAACCCTATTTGCAACTGTTGACAGACTGACCAACCCCCCAACAGAAATTCCACCTGATCTCCATTCCACGCAGAAATGCAATGAGTTTGCAGCTTTTTATATTGATAAAATTGAAGGTATCAGACGCGCCATCAATATCTCCACGTCAAACAAAAATGTTGGACTACCACCCTGTTCAGGCAAAAATTACGTGGCAAGGATGGCATGCTTTAATGTTATAGACTCTCAAAATCTAGTGGAAACTGTGACACAACTAAAGCCATCCACCTGTTGCCTTGATACTATACCTACCAACCTCTTTAAGAATGTTTTCGACTGCCTAGCAGTAGACATATTGCAGATAGTTAACAACTCTCTCCAGTCAGGCAAGTTCCCAAAAGCTTTGAAAACTGCAGTTATTAAACCCCTTTTAAAAAAGCGGAGCCTAGATGCCTCTATTATTAACAACTACAGACCAATATCAAATCTACCCTTCATAAGTAAAATCATTGAGAAAGTTGTCCTCCAGCAACTAAATCACTTCCTGGCATCAACTGGTTGCTATGACACCTTCCAATCAGGATTTCGACCCCTGCACAGCACTGAGACCGCCCTTATTAAAGTTGTAAACGACATCCGTCTTAACACAGACTCTGGCAAAACCTCAATACTAATGCTACTTGACCTCAGTGCTGCATTCGACACTGTAGACCATACATTACTTCTGGAAAGGTTAGAAAACTGGGTGGGGCTTTCAGGCACTGTCTTAAATTGGTTCAGGTCCTACCTACAAAATAGGAACTACTTTGTTTCCATTGGCGACTTTGTATCAGAATCAACCAACGTGACATGTGGAGTCCCACAAGGTTCGATCTTAGGACCCTCTTTATTCATCTACATGCTCCCACTAGGGCAAATCATGCAAAATAACAATATTGACCATCATTGCTATGCTGATGACACGCAAATCTATGCATCGCTATCACCAAATGACTATCGGCCCATAGATCTGCTGTGCCAGTGCATTGAGCAATTGAAGGAATGGATGTGCCGAAATTTCCTTCAACTAAATCAGGACAAAACAGAGATAATTGTATTTGGTTCTAAAACGGAAAGGCTTAAAGTAACCCAACACCTTCACTCTCTGTCCCTGAAAACCTCAATCAAAGCCAGAAATCTAGGGGTTATCATGGATTCAGATTTACATTTTGACAGTCACATCAAATCAGTTACAAAATCGGCATATTATCACCTTAAAAATGTAGCAAGACTTAGAGGGCTCATGTCCACCGAAGACTTACAAAAACTTGTACATGCCTTTATCACTAGTAAGCTTGATTACTGCAATGGTCTCCTCACAGGTCTCCCAAAACAAACTCTGAGGAAGCTTCAGCTTGTTCAGAATGCTGCTGCTAGAGTTCTTCTAACAAAGACCAAAAAATTTGATCATATTACACCAATTCTGAAATCGTTACATTGGCTTCCTGTAGGTCAGAGAATTGATTTTAAAATCATGTTGCTAACCTATAAATCCCTACATGGTTTAGGCCCAAAATATTTAACTGATATGCTTACACTACATCAGCCTTCTAGACCACTAAGATCCTCTGAGACCAATCTGTTAATTATCCCCAGAGTAAACACAAAACATGGGAAAGCAGGATTTAGTTACTATGCAACAAATAGCTGGAATAAACTCCCAGAGGATTTAAGACTTGCCCCAACTCTGAGCACCTTTAAAACAAGACTGAAGACTTTTATGTTTGCTATAGCTTTCTGCTAAAATCTTAAATACATTGCACTTTCTAAAAAGCTTTTTTAACTTTGCCTTTATTTTCTATTTTAATACTAAAATGCCTTTTTCTATTTTACCCATTTCTTTGCATATGTTTCTTTTACTTATCTATTATTTTATTGTATGACAATGTTTATATGTGAAGCACTTTGAGTCTGCCTTGTGTATGAAAAGTGCTATATAAATAAAGTTGCCTTGCCTTGCCTTATCTTGTTTTGATGTATTAGCCTATGTACCGCCTTTCCTGAAACTACGCCAATTAACAGTTAGGTAAATGTAAAAATTTTAAGATGATCTGAATGGGGCATCCTCCTTCTAATCATTTGAGATTATTATTTCAGTTGACTTTCTGGACGGAATATCTCTTAGTAGATTTGAGTGGCTCTAAAAAGAGCCTTTTGTAGATTGTAGATGGGTTTTCAGTTTACTTCTTGGCGGGCTTCTCGGTCTTCTTGGGAAGAAGGACGGCCTGGATGTTAGGCAGCACACCGCCCTGAGCGATGGTCACTCCACCGAGGAGTTTGTTGAGCTCTTCATCGTTACGCACGGCCAGCTGCAGATGGCGGGGGATGATGCGGGTCTTCTTGTTGTCACGGGCGGCGTTACCGGCCAATTCCAGGATCTCAGCGGTCAAATACTCAAGCACGGCAGCCAGGTAGACGGGAGCGCCGGCTCCGACGCGATGGGCATAGTTTCCTTTGCGAAGAAGTCTGTGCACACGGCCAACGGGGAACTGGAGCCCGGCACGGGATGACCTGGTCTTGGCCTTCGCCCTTGCTTTACCTCCGGTCTTTCCTCTTCCAGACATGTTAAATAAGTATTTAAATTGATCCAAAGTGTTCACATCAGCGTCCGACTGGTATATATAGCGAGCAACGTCTTTGCTCATTGGCCAGCTCAAACTTCCGTACAATAGACCAATCACGGCAAAACAAAAAAATGTGACACGCGTGGCAGTGTTGACAGAAAGAAAGGTCCTAAATTAAAAGTAACAGATTAAAATAATTTATATCAGTAGCGATAACGCCTCAACCAAGAAGATAAAAAAAGGAATACACAAAATCGGATTCTTTAAAAAATGTATACCTTTTCAATATGCTAGGAACTTCCAACATGATGCTCTTGACTTTGACCTTTACAAATCCAATTTGCAACCTTTGTTTATTCGGAAACATATTATAATTATAAATGATAGAGCAATAAACTTACTATTTATATTTTCAACTGTTGCAGTTCACCATAGGGGACACTCAAGATGCATCAGGGATGCAAAGCATGATCATTTGTTATGTTTTGCAACAACCACCAGCGCAGCATGTGAAACAGCATCACAAATTCAGAAATATGCAAAAGGTGATGATGCCAAACTGCCTGTTCTGAGCCTGTTATTTCCCAACTTCACCATACAGAGAGAGGGCTCTGCTTCACTTATCCACCACCCACTTGCATGAAAGCCAACAGCCCCACCAGTTGAGGGCTAGGGATGGTTATTTTCCTTGATTGAGTTCACGTCGGTCAGTTCGCCAAGAAGAATCGTTCAGAATCGTTCGATCGTTCGTTCAGTCAAGTTTCCGGTAGCAGTGAATCGAATCATGGAATGCAAGGTTCTCTGATGAGTCTGTCAGACTCAGCTCCTCCCCTGTTCTCATTCTCAAACGATTGTGGAAGTCGGTCATCAATCAACATTACAACTTTAAAGGTTGCAGGGTTTATTTTCCAACGGATTTGTTCAATTTGCTTGTTGGTAATAAAGATTTAAACTGTTATTGATTGTATGGAAAGTTGTTTGGTATCACAAAACAGAATTTAATACCAAAAGGTAGGTACTATTTTAGCGGTTTGCTCATGCATAATTTAAATATAATGTATTAAAAAACAAAGGTGGAAAGGGGCTCGGAAAAGGAGGCGCCAAGCGTCACCGTAAAGTGCTGCGTAATAACATCCAGGGTATCACCATGCCCGCCATTCGCCGTCTGGCTCGTCGTGGCGGTGTGAAGCGTATCTCTGGCCTCATCTACGAGGAGACCCGCGGTGTCCTCAAGGTGTTCCTGGAGAACGTGATCCGTGATGCCGTCACCTACACCGAGCACGCCAAGAGGAAGACCGTCACCGCCATGGATGTTGTCTATGCCCTGAAGAGGCAGGGACGCACCCTGTACGGCTTCGGCGGTTAAACCAGACTTCAAACAACTTTAAATCCAAAGGCTCTTTTTAGAGCAACCCAAATAAATTTGAGAAGCTTCCGACTATGGTCCTATTAATATACCGATGTGTCAAGTAGCACATTCGAAGGATGGGCTTTTTAATGCCTCCAGGCAGAACTTATTTTTCTAAATAGTCATAGCCTACTGCTTTAAAACAAATTCTCATTTAGACGCATAAATCAATCCATAACACATAGGCAGTACATCTTTTTAAATAGCCATCATACATCAGGAGATGTTTTGAATTAATGTGAATGTAAACAATATTCTTCTGAAGTGCATAAATACAAAACATGTATTTATCGCCTTTAGATTTGATACGTGTGAACATCACTGTTGAGTAGTATGGCTAAACTTTGATTCTAAATTAACGGTAGGCCTATGTAGCACCCCTGTAAAAGGGGTGTGAAATGATCATTAAATGAATTAATAATCAGACGACGCTGTGTCTCTTCTTCATAACATGAGGTAATCTGAAGACCAAACACACTGCAAACACACTACAGACCTGATGCAGACCAGAGCAATTGGTCGCCAGCTCACCAAAATACTGATCAGCGGATGATAGATTAATCATGTACTGTTTTAGACCATAGAATCCTGTAATCTGTTAGAAAACGAAGTCACACTGATACACAAAATAGGGAAATACTGAGAATGGCTTATGACCAAAATAAACATATTAAATAAATACCTTTGAATCAAAATAATAGCTTGTAAACCGTTTTTTTCGCATCAATCAATATTAATATAAAAATCAAAATATATTCAGCCTACTACACACTCCCCTTCAAAATAGATGTCGTCCTTGACATCAGAGAATGAATAACATCACCATTTTTTTTTCTTTTACAAGCTTTTGTATTTTAACTATAAAGAAGATATCAAAATAACTCAACCTTCTTCAGAAGCCAACAGCTTAATCAAACGTCCACGAACGTATGAAAAGGCACTCCGTTGTTTCAACAACCACGAGTGTATGGAATGTATGTGTATGAACGCATTTGGCTTATTTCAAGTTCCAACAAACGTAAAGGAATGTATGCATGTTGTGTATTGCACTTGGCTTGACGTAAAGTCCAAGAGTGTGAGTATGTGGTGTAGCACTCGACTTATCACCAAGTCCAGGAGTTTAGTGTATATTTGTTAGTGATGTTGCACTCGGCTTCTCGCAAAGTCCAGGAGTGTACTGTATGTATAATGTATGTGGGTGTGTGGGACATTTAGGCAAAGGATATGAGAAGAGGGGGAATTTGGAGGTTCTCTTCAATCAGTACCTGGGGATAGCAGGCTGGTAGTCGAAGGGCTGCTCTGTAGTCATCCATCCACCCGTCGGTTGCATGGCTCCATACGGCAGGGGCACTGGATGGTACCAGTACATGATGTTGCCTGGAGGTCCTGCACTGTGTCATACAGGGTGGCCCAGCTGGTCATATGTGAAGACTCTCGGAGGTCGCCTCTCTCTCACTGGTCGTTGATAGTGCTGCGCCGCTTTGCTGTTGTCACTTGGAACAGGTGACGGTGGTGCTGACATTCTTTCTTCCACGACAGGCTCCTCTTGAACATGCATTTCCTCTTGATCCAATATCTCCTCTTCCCCCAGCATATCTCCTATGTCCTGAGCATCTTGCTGCTGGGGTATATTTTGCTGCTGATGTTCAGCATCATTGACATACTCTCTTTCCGTGTTCACAGGTTGCATCACAGACAGTGGCTCACCCATGGGCATGTAGTAATATCCATAGTCTTCGTCATCACTCTCATTATCCTCTTGATGTATTACTTCCTTGGCTTTACTGGTCTGAGGTGTGACTTTCCTCTTCTGTTTAGCAGGTTGTAACTGGATCTCCAGGGGCAAACTATCGCATAGCAACAGAAGAGTGCGGTGCAGAATTAGACTTCCTCTTCCTTTCCCTTGCTCGGGTATGAATTCATATATCGGCATGTTTTTTCCCACTTGACGGATGACTTTGTTGATACTGTCCTCCCAGTGATTGCGCCGATAGTTCCTCCTCTGGGTGTCATATTCCTAATGAGGACTCTGTCGCCCTCGTGCAACACGGAACTCCTCACTTTGTTGTTGTCATGGTTCTGCTTGTTTCTGTCACCACTCTTCTTTGCCTCATCTGTTGATATGTCGTATGCCTCCTGCATCTGTGCTTTCAATTTCCTCATGTATTCTTTGTGGTCAGCAGTCCCAGCCTCCGGAGAGGTCAAATCAAACAGCAAGTCCACATGCAGGCAATCTTGGGGATCTCCCAAATAAGATGTAGCCCTGTACAAAAACCACAAGTTACAGAGCATAAAAAATAATTAACAGTATAATAAAATGCTGTGTTTAATGTTCATAAATAAATAGAGTTCATAATAATAAAATGGGTTAAAATGTGTGCGGATTAAAAGCATAAATATAATACGTTTAATAAAACTATTTACAGTTAAAAGATAAATTAATATAAAGGTCTTTAAGTTTATCAAGGCTAAAATATTTGTGAATTCAGGATATAAAAGAGGAAGAAGCCGTGTTTATGTTTAATTTAACCTTTTACCTGTCACACGTAAATCATTTAATTTGTTTTGTCTTTGGTTGTATTAAAACTTCACAAGCCAATCCGAATAAAGTCTCAACGTGTAAAGGGCGGGACTAGTGCAGCAGGTTAGCGTGGGGAGTAGTGAGCACATGTAGAGAAAGAAACCTGACCGGACTGAGAGCTAAGAGGAGGCATCGTAGTGTGGGAAGCAGTTAAGTTTTATCGTGAGGTCGACTACTCGTGGTCCTGATTTAAACTTCTTTGTGACCTGCAAAAAGGTGAATACGATGTGTATGCCTCCATTGTGCTATATCTAACTGTTATAGTAAGTAAGAGTACTGGATGTGTAACGCGGTTAGCGACGTGCTAGTTAGCGGTAGCATTCTGTGTTAATGTGCCCGCATATCGTAGTTTTGTATTGTGACTTAAGTTAACGCAAAGCTAATGCTAGTTCGATATGAAATAGTGTTTGATATTATGGCTCATTGGATAATATGCTTAAAGGAGCTGGACGTTGGAGAGAGGGGTTTCCAGCAGATGGCCCTGCTGTTTTCTGTGTTTTCTTCCTTGTGACTTCGCCACCGCCATTGCCCACGTGTGTGTTTGGATTGCCACCGCCATTGCCATTATCTTCGTGAGAATATCATCCCCCAATCCCTTTCTGCCCCTACTAATTACACCCTGGATTCGTGAGTACTGATTTACACATTGCACGTGCTTTTATTTTGAGCTCAAGCTGAGTGAAGCGGCCAGTACAGTTTTTAGGCCCCACCGCACACAAGCTTCAACTAACAGGCCTGCAACGGGTTAACCTAATTTAAAGTGTGTTGTTAATTTGATTGTGTGTGGTACATTGAGTTTGCATTGTTGTAAATTGGAGAATCCCGTGCATCTGATTTTATTTATTTTATTTGTTTATTTGTTTTCTTTTCCTAAAATACATTCGACTAGTATTTCATTTTGTGAATAAATATGTGATTGAATACTTTTACATTTAAAATACAGTTGTGGTGGTCATTTATTAAAATTATCCAACAGTAACATATGAATCAAAGTTGTAGTTTCCTACAACGAGCCCAGGCCCAGTCTTATTGTATTAACCACTCTAGATTTATTATTTAACTACATGGGACAAGGGTTACATAAATGGAGGCCCCGCTGGGATAATATTAAACTAAAATGAATTAGACAAGCAAAAGTAACATGACCCCACAACTTTAAGAGCATTTATTTAAAGTAATGTGCTAACAGTAACTAGAAGTAATTAAAGTAAAGTACAACAATGGCAGTCCTAGCAAACAGTCCATCACAACGTGAGCTAATTAACTGGTGCAAAGGAGAATCAATAGATTTAAAGCATGCCTTCCTGTTACATGGAGTGCCTGAAGGTGTTTCAAGAGAAGACATTGAAGAAACAGCAGGGACCATCAAAGCTTGGGGAAGAGTTAGAGTTAAGGGAAAAATGTTTCACCATCAACAGCAATCGCTGATGGTGTTATGTGAGTGTCGTGAAGAGATCGACCCCTCTAAAATCCCACCTGAGATAATGCCTATAAGTGGAGGAAGTAGTTGGAAAACTGTCTGCTACACAGAGCCTCAGCTTGATAACTTTGAAGAGAAGCTACTTACCTTTTTGCAGAGTGAAGGGAGAACCTTGGAGGACATCCAAGGTCTATGTTCCCCCACCAAAGAAAGTAAAAGCAACCCTGAAGACATCATCCGTGCAGTCGGTGATGTTATGAGCAGAACAAACAAACAACCTGACAGTCACCCATACAGACGTCTGCGGACATTCTCCGGGATCAGTCCCACTCCCACTGGAGAAGAGACCTTAGACAACTGGTTGGAGCAAGCAACACTCTTAGTAGAGGAAGTTGAGTGCTCGGACAAAGAGAAACGACGTCGGATACTGGAAAGTCTCAAAGGGCCCGCCTTTGAGATCATTCAAGCTGTGCGCATGACTCAACCTGATGCTAGCCCACGTGAGTACATAGAGGCTATAGAGAGCATTTTTGGTACAGTAGAGTCCTCAGAAGAACTATATCTGTCGTTCAGAGCCCTCCACCAACAGCCTGGTGAGCGTCTGTCTGAGTTCCTACGAAGAGTAGAGAGATCTCTTGTCAAAGTAGTACAAGGAGGTGGCTTACCTGTTAGCGCTGCCAACAGCACTCGTTTAGAGCAGCTTCTTAGAGGGTCCACCTCTGAACTCATGTTGTTACAGTTGAAAATTAGGGAGCGGAGTAGTAATCCCCCTACATTCTTGAACCTGTTAAGAGAAGTGATGGAAGAGGAAGGTCGCCAGTCAGCCAGACAAAGCCAAGTGTCACACCTGCGTCCTCAGCGTGTACGCACCGTCCAAGCTGAAAAGGAGAAAGAACCTGAATCAGTCTCTAGGAGTGAACTGCAAGCTCGGATTCAAGAATTGAGAGCGCAGTTAGAGCAGAGAAGCAACCCACAACCTCAGCCACCATCTGATGAGTCCTTTAACGGTCTTACAGAGAAACAAAAACAGAGAAATGAGTCACAGAGTGAACTGCAATCACTAAAGAAACAAGTGAAAGCACTAGAAAGTAAAATGAGTGTAATGGCAGTGAATTACACATCAGAACAAACACCCCAGCCACACCGATACAAAGCAGCTACGGGTTACAAGCCCGCTCATTCCAGAGTCTCCTCTCCCCGACAAGACAATGATGAGTTTTTCTGTTATCGGTGTGGGGAAAATGGCCACATAGCCACCAGATGTACTGCCCCTGAGAATCTTCAGAAAGTCATTAGAAAGCTCATACGCTTGGCGCGTGTTTCCCCTCTTTCCCACAAAGAGAACCCGCAGCCTGCAGCTGAAGAACACTTTGTAGCTAGAACCAATAAGGTTGAAGTCCCAGAGAACAACACTGACTTACCTGAAGGTCTTGTAGGTCCATCATTTATTCACACCATCAAAGTAAATGATGTAGTCTGCGATGCTCTCATCGACAGTGGGTCCAATGTGACTATCATCTTTGAAAGCTGGTATAACAAACACTTACTTGATGTCCCGATAAAACCCCTCTCTGGCCTTGGACTCTGGGGCCTTGCTGACACTGAGTATCCTTACAAAGGATATGTTGTTGTTGAGATGGAGTTTTCAGAAGAGATCACTGGTGTGACGGGACGAGTAGAAGTGCTCGCCTTGATTTGTCCTGAGCCAAGAAACCAACAACAAACCCCTGTGCTGGTTGGAACCAACACATCTCTGTTCCGCCGCCTATGGGAACTGGCGAAGACAAAAGGTGACGAGAACACTGTGTACTCAATGAGAATACAGTCTGTTTATGCCCCTGTTAAAGCACAAGAGCAGTCAACAAAAAATGAAGTTTTGGGACAGATAAAGTGGGAAGGACCCGGTTCACTCTCCATTGCTCCAGGTGCAAAGTACTATGCAACGTGCAAAGTGGAAAGACAGAGTGCCCCGTCCAAGGATCTTGTACTGATCGATGCACCCACTGACCAGTTGCTCCCCAACAGTTTGCTGGTACAGCCTGGTGTGCTCTCAGACGCCAACATAGACAACAACAGTTTCACTGTCCTCATTCAAAATGAGTCCAAAAAGACAACTTCAATCCCAGTTGGGACCGTTGTTGCTGAGATGTATGCTGTGGACACAGCTACCCCAGTCAGGCCTTCCGACCTCACAGCTGAAACCATAGACCCAAGTCTCTTTAATTTCGGAGACTCTCCCATTCCCAAAGAGTGGAAGAGTCAGCTTCAGCAGAAGTTAGCTGAGAGGCGGAATGTTTTCTCACTCCATGAGTGGGAGGTTGGTCGTGCAAAGGGTGTTGAACACCACATACGCCTGCATGACCCCAGACCCTTCAGGGAAAGGTCAAGGAGACTAGCCCCTGCAGACATAGACGATGTGCGGCGGCACATACAACAACTGCTGGCAGCTGGAATTATCACAGAGTCCCGTAGCCCATACGCCTCACCGATCGTTGTAGTGCGCAAAAAGAATGGGAGTATAAGAATCTGTATTGACTACAGAACACTCAACAACCGCACCACACCAGACCAGTACACAATGCCACGCATTGACGACGCCTTGGATTCTCTCTCCGGCAGCCAATGGTTCTCAGTCTTAGATCTGCGCAGTGGCTATTACCAGATAGAGATGGCTCCGGAGGACAAAGAGAAGACAGCGTTCATTTGCCCTCTTGGTTTCTATCAATTTGAGCGCATGCCACAAGGAATCACAGGAGCGCCGGCAACGTTTCAGCGCTTAATGGAAAAAGCTGTTGGTGATATGCATCTTCTGGAAGCTCTCGTGTACTTGGATGATATCATCATTTTCGGCAAGACACTTGAAGAGCATGAGCAACGTCTTTTCAAGGTACTGGATCGACTAGAGGAGGTCGGATTGAAGGTTTCTATTGACAAATGTCAATTCTGCCAGCCTGAGGTTAGGTATGTGGGTCACATCGTTTCTGCTAATGGAATAGCTACTGATCCAGACAAAGTGGAAGTAGTCAAGCATTGGAAAGAGCCCACTCACCTGAAACCTCTGAAGTCCTTCCTCGGATTTTGCAGTTACTATCGAAGGTTCATTGCAAATTACTCTGCCATTGTCCGTCCTCTTTCTGAGCTCACCAAGGGTTATGCCCCCACTTGGAAAGACCCCAATTTCAAAAAGAGTGTCGACCCAAGCAAAGTCTATTTCAAGCCATCAGAGCTTTTCGGAGAACGGTGGACTCAGGCCTGCCAGGCCGCTTTTGAGCGTATCCGTGACTGTTTGATCAATGCCCCAGTGTTAGCATTCGCTGACCCCACTAAGACGTACATCTTACATGTGGACGCCAGTATGAATGGCCTAGGCGCTGTCCTGAACCAGGAATATCCTGAGGGCCTCCGACCAGTAGCTTTCGCCAGTCGGAAGCTTAAAGACTCAGAGCACAACTATCCAGTCCATCAATTGGAATTTCTGGCATTAAAATGGGCTGTCGTGGACAAGTTTCACGATTACTTGTATGGAGCTAAGTTTACTGTAAGAACTGACAACAACCCATTAACATATGTGTTGACCTCTGCCAAACTCAGTGCAGTCGGACATCGTTGGCTTGCTGCCCTTGCCACCTACGAGTTCACCATCCAATACCGACCTGGGAGGCAAAATATCGATGCTGACTTGTTGTCTCGACAATACTCTCCAGAGGAGGCTAAAGAGTGGACTAGTGTCCCACCTGCTGGCATCAAAGCCCTCTGCAAGCGAGCCTGCATCAGTGGAGAGGCTGATGTGCCCGACAGATTGGTGGACCAGTTGGGAGCTCCTGCTGCAGCTGTACCAGAAGCTTATGTGTTCCCAGTGAACCTTAGCATGAACGTGCTGGATCAGCTAAGTCCGAAAGATATCCAGGCATCACAAGACATGGACCCAACAATTGGGCCATTAAAGAAGGCACTGGAAAAGAATAAAGGGCTGACACGCTCAAAAAATGATTCACCTGAGACTGTGTTGCTCTTACGCGAAAGCCGAAAGTTGGAATTAAAGGATGGATTACTCTACAGAGTAAAAGAAAAAACATGCGGAAAACAGATCAAACAACTTGTCTTACCAGCCAGATACCGCCCAATGGTGTTAAGGTCTCTACATGATGAGTGCGGACACATGGGAATGGAACGCACTACCGAACTGATCAAAGACAGATTTTATTGGCCGCGAATGACAGCTGAGGTTGAGCAGTACATTCGAACCTGTGGTAGATGTATCTCCAGGAAGACACTCCCTCAGCATGCCTCGCCCTTGAATCAAATAACAAGTAATGGCCCTCTAGATTTAGTCTGCATTGACTTTTTGCAGATAGAGCCTGACTCTAGAGGTGTTGCTAATGTGTTAGTAGTGACAGACCATTATACACGTTACGCACAAGCATTTGCTACAAAAGATCAAAAGGCTATCACCGTTGCAAGAGTATTGTGGGAGAAGTATTTTGTGCACTACGGCCTACCTGCACGGATACACTCGGATCAAGGACGAGATTTTGAAAGTCGCCTGATCAAAGAACTCTTGTCCATGTTTGGGGTTCGGAAGTCAAGAACATCCCCCTATCACCCACAAGGGGACGCACAACCAGAAAGGTTCAATAGAACACTTTTAGCAATGCTTGGTACCCTGGACACTGTAAAGAAACAAAGTTGGAGTCAACATATCACCCACCTGGTACATGCATACAATTGCACCAAGAATGATTCCACAGGATACTCCCCTTATCATCTCATGTTTGGAAGGGAGGCAAGGTTACCCATTGACATCTGTTTTGGGATCTCGCCAAATGGTGAAAGTGAAACCTCTTACCAACAGTACGTCGCCAGGATGAGGAAAGAGTTACAAAAAGCCTACCAACTGGCATCTGACGCTGCTACAAAGAGTCATCTGAAAAACAAAGCTCGCTATGACCAGCGTGTGAGAGATTCACCTTTGGAGAAAGGTGACAGAATTCTCATTCAGAATTTGGGTCTAAAAGGCAAGCATAAACTCCAAGATCGATGGAAATCAACACCATATGTTGTTGTGGAGAAGTTGCCTAATCTGCCTGTTTACAAGGTCAAACCAGAGCATGGTACAGGTGTGGTAAAAACTCTTCATCGAGACCACCTGTTGCCCATCGGGTACATGGTTAGGTTGTCTAACCAATCAGATGATACAAACTATGCTCGGAGACCTGTAACAAGAGCTCAACTTACCCGGAAACATCTATCAACCAAGTCTGAAGAAAGTGACACAGAGTCCTCAGGCTCAGAGTTTGAAACTGTCCACAATCCTCCAGATTTTGATGTGGATGAGGTCAGGAAACGATTAAACATGATAGATCAACCTGTGGAGGATGAACAGAGTCAGAGTTCTGAAGAAAGTGAAAACTCTGAAGAGGAAAACTGTGAAGCTGCAGAAAATCAACAACTTACAGAAACGGAGTATGAGGAACCGCCTGAAGGTGCTGCACGTCCTCTGTCACACTCTTATGTCCAAGAGACATATACTGAATCTGCGGAAGATTTGCAAGATTCAGAAGAGGGAGCAAGCTCACCTCTGTTAAACAGAGCCAGACGTGATAAAGCTGCCAAAAGCGCTAGAAGTGAAAGTGAAAGGTTTTCTACAATCCGGAAATCCCTGAGAAAACCAAAGCCATCTATGAGATTCACTTATGAGAGACCTGGTCATCCATCTTGTGAACCAGTTACCATCATGCACCATGGCATGGTCATCCAACTCAAGTTAAACCCTCCAAACCAAGACAACAAATCAAGGAAAAAGTCCAAAACATCCAAAAGGTACATGGAGGAGGAGAACAAAAAACACCCTTCCAAGTTGAAGAGAGACAAAAGGTGTGATGAGGACATCTACACGTTCAGAAGAGGGAGGGTGTAGCTCTGTACAAAAATCTTCCAAGTTAAAGAGAGACAAAAGGTGTGATGAGGACATCTACACGTTCAGAAGAGGGAGGGTGTAGCCCTGTACAAAAACCACAAGTTACAGAGCATAAAAAATAATTAACAGTATAATAAAATGCTGTGTTTAATGTTCATAAATAAATAGAGTTCATAATAATAAAATGGGTTAAAATGTGTGCGGATTAAAAGCATAAATATAATACGTTTAATAAAACTATTTACAGTTAAAAGATAAATTAATATAAAGGTCTTTAAGTTTATCAAGGCTAAAATATTTGTGAATTCAGGATATAAAAGAGGAAGAAGCCGTGTTTATGTTTAATTTAACCTTTTACCTGTCACACGTAAATCATTTAATTTGTTTTGTCTTTGGTTGTATTAAAACTTCACAAGCCAATCCGAATAAAGTCTCAACGTGTAAAGGGCGGGACTAGTGCAGCAGGTTAGCGTGGGGAGTAGTGAGCACATGTAGAGAAAGAAACCTGACCGGACTGAGAGCTAAGAGGAGGCATCGTAGTGTGGGAAGCAGTTAAGTTTTATCGTGAGGTCGACTACTCGTGGTCCTGATTTAAACTTCTTTGTGACCTGCAAAAAGGTGAATACGATGTGTATGCCTCCATTGTGCTATATCTAACTGTTATAGTAAGTAAGAGTACTGGATGTGTAACGCGGTTAGCGACGTGCTAGTTAGCGGTAGCATTCTGTGTTAATGTGCCCGCATATCGTAGTTTTGTATTGTGACTTAAGTTAACGCAAAGCTAATGCTAGTTCGATATGAAATAGTGTTTGATATTATGGCTCATTGGATAATATGCTTAAAGGAGCTGGACGTTGGAGAGAGGGGTTTCCAGCAGATGGCCCTGCTGTTTTCTGTGTTTTCTTCCTTGTGACTTCGCCACCGCCATTGCCCACGTGTGTGTTTGGATTGCCACCGCCATTGCCATTATCTTCGTGAGAATATCATCCCCCAATCCCTTTCTGCCCCTACTAATTACACCCTGGATTCGTGAGTACTGATTTACACATTGCACGTGCTTTTATTTTGAGCTCAAGCTGAGTGAAGCGGCCAGTACAGTTTTTAGGCCCCACCGCACACAAGCTTCAACTAACAGGCCTGCAACGGGTTAACCTAATTTAAAGTGTGTTGTTAATTTGATTGTGTGTGGTACATTGAGTTTGCATTGTTGTAAATTGGAGAATCCCGTGCATCTGATTTTATTTATTTTATTTGTTTATTTGTTTTCTTTTCCTAAAATACATTCGACTAGTATTTCATTTTGTGAATAAATATGTGATTGAATACTTTTACATTTAAAATACAGTTGTGGTGGTCATTTATTAAAATTATCCAACAGTAACATATGAATCAAAGTTGTAGTTTCCTACAACGAGCCCAGGCCCAGTCTTATTGTATTAACCACTCTAGATTTATTATTTAACTACATGGGACAAGGGTTACAAAGAGATAGAAAGGGGAGAAGCCTGTAACTCCACTTAGTGTGCTGTTGCATGCAAACATTAGTTTGTTCAGTGATTCTTTCCAGTTAGACTTCTGTCTCTCAGTGAGCGTTTCTCAGCATTTGTAGAAGCGTCCTATTCATCCTCTAAACCTGGCCGTTTCCTTCTGGATGATACGGTGTTGTTCTCGAGCCCAGGGGATAGGGTGTGACCCAGTGTTAATTTCGTTAACGAAAAATATGACGAAAAATGTTCGTCAACGACCTTTTTTTTACGTGACTAAGACGAGACGTTGACGAGCTAAAAATAGATCTGTGATAATAAAAACGATGACGAAATGTCATTTTGTTTTCGTTGACGAGACGAGACAGGACGAAAATGTTATTGGTGTGCTGTTTGGACATTCAAAATGCACGATATTTTCCAATCAGTACACTCCCGTAAGGTTCTTATGCAACTGTTCACTCCTCCAGTAAATAGGACGGACCTTAGCTACGACTTGGCAACGGGAGGTATGGTCCACTCAGCTATGAGCTAACGTTATGCATTGTACATGATTCGAAATTCTTCCCAGCTTTTATTCCACAGATACTAGGGTCTATAGCATATAACCGCGTTGTCTGATTAAAGTTTAATTCATTTTTCACAATTTACCGGCTCTCGTTTTGAAGAAAATCACCGCGCCATTCGTTTCAATGGGAATCGCCACGGTCTATACTTCAACATAAGGTGGACTTTGAAATTCGTCCCAGCCTTTATACCCAAGATACTATCGGGTTTATAGCATATAACCGCGTTTTCTGATTACAGTTTAATGCATTTTTCACAATTTACCAGCTATCGTTTTGAAGGCTGAACAGACAAGAGTAGTAAAATGTGACGTCACGTTTCGAGAGCAACAGATTTTCGGTTCTACACAACCAAATTAACAAGGGGAAATCCTATGGCACACAAACCTTTTATAGAAAAGGAACAATCTTTTTGCGAATTGATTTGTGAGTTTGCTTTACCAATGATGTAAGTAATATTGAGAATAGATTGTCTTCATATAAAAAAAAAAACTAAACTAAACTAACGTTTACAAACGTTTCCTTTTAATACCCCAGGGGAATACATGAACGCCTCAACATTTTTCGATTGGTAGTGATTTTCACCTCTTGAAATTGATTTATTTTAATTTTGAAAGAAACAACACATGGAAGCAATGGAGAACACCATCTCTCGTTCGGTTGTTTACAACGTAACGTTTTCACTTTAGTACTCTATTTGAGTGGAACAACTTAGCAGGTGTCCATATAGCCTATATAGGGTTAGCCTAATTGAACTAGTTTAAAAAAAGAAAACATTTTGACTAAAAGTAATGACCAAAAGTTGACTTAAATGTAAGGAATTTTCGTCGACTAAAACTAGACTAAAACTACAAAGGAAAACAATGACTAAAATGTGTCTAAATATACTAAGCATTTTCGTCAAAAGACTAAGACTAAGACTAAATCTAAAATAGCTGACAAAATTAACACTGGTGTGACCCTTGCTGATCAGCCCGTCCATCCATTTGGCCAGGGTGCATGCGTTCAGCCATTCTGAGTAAAATCTGAAAACGGCTGTGCAGCCTCTTGTTTTGACGCGGCTGTCAGGGAAACGAGCCACACCTGAGCCCCTAACGCCGCTGCGAGGGGAGGAGTCCTCCTCACAGCCCATGGGGAGCTCTGCCCAAAATGGCATGGTGAGTGTGTCCTTAACAGAGGCATGCCATGCCTGCTCCTTTTAGCGGCCGTCTCGCCACCTGTCATGCCAGGCATGATGTGGTAAGGGGAAAGTAATGTAGGGCTGGCTCGATCAATAATACGAGGTTTACTGACGGCCTGGCCTGCCTATATGTGGTGGGAGATGCGTTTGAAACAGTTCTGGCCGGGCCAATAGGCTTCGGCATTAACTGTCTAGGGAGAAAACAGCTGTCTTTAGTAAAAAGGTGTTTCTCGCTGTCACACGCTTCTCCCTAGCCCCGTAATAGCCAGCGTTTGTGAGCCCGCTGCCCGAGGCCTTTGGTGGCCGCTCGCCGCAGCCTGCGATAGAGGTGGGCGGGGCTGCTAAGCCGGGCGAGGCTGCCTTTGTAAAGGTAATAAATGGCTGGCTCGATCAATAATACGAGGTTTATTGACGGCCTGCCTATATGTAGCGAGAGATGCGCGTGATACAGTTATGGCCGAGCCGGTAGGCTCCGGCGTTAGCTGGTGTGTGGGGAGAAGCCGTCTTTAGTAAAGAGGTGTTTCTCGCTGTCACACGCTTCTCCCTCGCCGGCGCTTGCGGGGCGGGGCATCGCCCCATTAACCCGCTGCCCGGGGCCTTTGCTGGCCGCTCGCCGCGGCCTGCGATGGAGGCGGGCGGGGCTGGTTAGCCGGGCAAGGTTGCCTTTTAAAAAGCAATGAAGGGCTGGCTCGATCAATAATACGAGGTTTATTGACGGCCTGCCTATATGTAGCGAGAGATGCGTGTGAAACAGTTATGGCCGGCGTCAACTGGGGTGTGGGGAGAAAACAGCCGTCTTTAGTAAAGAGGTGTTTCTCGCTGTCACACGCTTCTCCCTCGCCCCGTAATTGCCTTCGCCGGCGCATGTGGGGTGGGACATAGCCCCATGAGCCCGCTGCCCGGGGCCTTTGCTGGCCGCTCGCCATAGCCTGCGACGGAGGCAGGCGGGGCTGTTAAGCCTGGGGGCCAAGAGGAGGAGCTGCCGGCGGCGCCACGTCAGTGGCTGTCGGGGACCTATGGCGGCGACGGGAGCCTGGAGCGGAGCGCTGCTGCCCGGGTGGTTTTCGTCACGTCGACTGCCTGTTCGGCCAGACGATGAGGGTCAGCCGCCATGTTATGTGACAGCAGGGCGATGTTATTCATAACAGCCTCTTGCTGCATCATACACTGATGCGCTCTGTCTGTAAGCTTAGCCGTCAGCAGGTCTTTATGAGTGGGCCAGCGGTCACTGAGCCCCGGCTTCACTCTAAAGACAGCACACAGAGCAGGATCCAGCGGCGGTACCGCCCTGAAACCCCGGTCTGTCAGACCCTCCGTCTTCCTGACCTGGAAGACGGAGCGCCGCACAATGCCGACACAGACAGAGCGGCGAGATCGCCAAGACGGCATGTTCATGCCCAAGGCAGCCCCCGCACAGCTCATGGCCGCCATACGGCAAGATGTAACCCGTGTTGCATGTCTTGCAGATGCGGATCGTCTTCGAGTTCATAATATCTAGTATTTATTTACTTCAGCATGCTACAGGATCGTCCTGAAGAAAAAGGGAGCAGAACATCCGCCGGCGCCCGCGAACTGCGTACGTGATGTGATTGAGGCCCACGCTGTTGATGGGCGGGGAATACACATTTTCAGTGCTACGGCGCACACCTAGGGATAACCAAATAGCGATACCCTTAAAAGGCGAAGCCTATACGACATAGAACGTATCAGTTTACATTGTACCTACACTTGTAGTAGGCTATAATAACACTATCGGCGGTAGTGATTCATGAACAATTGTTAAATATTTTATCAGTACCCACTCCCATCAGGGTGGGTGTGTATAGGCCAATGTGATAATACATTTTTCATATTGGACGAAACAAAGATGAATATCAAAATGAGCGGATGTAGGTATCAACTTTAAATATTGTTTTTGAAATCTTCAGACCCTAAACTATGACTATATTTTCCCTTAAGATTTTGGAGAATTGATACCTTATGTCTGCAATGTGATTGGGTCCTCGTCCCATCCACTCACAGCCTGCCCAAAGCTAAGAAAGAAATTAAGAATCCACTTGCAGATGCAATCCTAGGTACCTGATATCACAAATTATTTTTCATGAATCACGGAGCACGAACACACACCCTGCAATATACAATAAGTGGCAGATTCTTAACACTCTCAGAATTCGCCATCGCCATTAAATACTACCCAGATGGAGCTCCACACATCCACAAAAACACCAACTTTTCCCGATCAGTACCAGAAACACGACAGCTGTTGATCCTTGGATGACAGCGTTGTTTTCACAATTCCACAAGTTCACCTCCGCGTAACGGAGGTGAACTGCGGGTGTGACCCTTGCTGATCAGCCTGCCCATCCATTTGGCCAGGGTGCATGGAGGAGGAATAACAATGTGACTGGGCAGCAGACTGCTGACACTGTGAACGAGCTGCGTGTCATTCGTAGACAGAGAGCTCGTTTTAGCGGCCGTCTCGCCACATGTCATGCCAGGCATGACGTGGTGAGGGTAAAGTAATGTGGGGCTGCTTGATCAATAATACAAAGTTTATTGACGGCCTGCCTATGTGTGGGGGGGGAATGCGTGTGAAACAGTTATGGCCAGGCTGTGTGGGGAAAAACAGCCGTCTTTAGTAAAGAGGTGTTTCTCGCTGTCACACGTTTCTCCCTCGCCCCGTAATTGCCGGCGCTCGTGGGGCGGGACATCGCTCCATGAGCCCGCTGCCCGTGGCCGTTGCCGGCCACTCGCCGCAGCCTGCGATGGAGGCAGGCGGGGCTGGTAAGCCGGGCGAGGCTGCCTTTGTAAAGGTTATGAAGGTCTGGCTCGATCGAGGTTTATTGACGGCCTGCCTATATGTGGCGGGAGATGCGTGTGAAACAGTTATGGCCGGGCCGGCAGGCTCCGGTGTCAACTGTGTGGGGAGAAAACAGCCGTCTTTAGTAAAGAGGTGTTTCTCGCTGTCACACGCTCGTTCCTTGCCCCGTAATAGTCGGCGCTTGTGGGGCGGGACATCGCCCCATCAGCCCGCTGTCCGAGGCTCTTGCTGGCCGCTCGCCGCTGCCTGCGATGGAGGTGGGCGGGGCTGGTAAGCAGGGCGAGGTTGCCTTTTTAAAATCAATGAAGGGCTAGCTCGACCAATGACACGAGGTGTACTGACGACCCGCCCATACGTAGCAGAAGATGTGTGCGAAACAGTTATGGCCGAGCCGGTAGGCTCCGGCGTTAACTGTGTGGGGAGAAAACAGCCGTCTTTAGTAAAGAGGTGTTTCTCGCTGTCACACGCTCCTATTTCCTTGTTTTTCGGTGATTCAGTGGGCTCGTCTGAACAACCAATCACCGAACTGACTGCTTCTAAACTTGTGCACGAGAATTGACGTAATCCATAGTAACGGTGCGTCACTCTTAGTTCACTCTTTGCGTTTTATCCTTAGTAAGAGTAGGTCTCAGCGGCTTTGTGAATAACTTTTAAGAAAAAACTCCTACGTAAAATGTTTTAGCGCGAGATAGGAGCACTCCTAGCGGTAATATAAAATGCTTTGTGAATACGGCCCCTGATTACTCTATGCAAGGCCTTCTTATCCTGAGAGTTGCTATTTCCGTACCAGGTTGTGATATTTCAAGAAAAAACAGACTTTATTGTGTAGAATGTTTTCTGCAGCTCTCTGGATATTCTGAATTTGTTCAGCTTTCTAAGATGGTACAGACGCTGTCTTGCTATTTTCAGCAGGTTGGAGATGTGTGATGTCCATGAAAGGTCCGTACACATGACTACTCCCAGATATTTAAAGTGACTCACTGTCTCCACCAGGGCACCATGGATGTTTAGTGGTGTGTGATGTAGCCTCGGCTGGTCCCATCTGAAGTCAACCACCAATTCCTTTGTTTTGGCAATGTTTAGTTCAAGGCTGTTGTCATTGCACCATGAGGTCAGCATCTTAATTTCATTTAGGTAGGCTGCAACATCGTGGTTGGAGATGAGTCCAATCACTACTGTATCATCCGCAAATTTGACAATAGAGTTTGAGTTGTAATTGGCTGTACAATCATGGGTGTATAGGGAATAAAGCAGGGGGCTTAGAACACATCCTTGGGGGGCACCAATGTTGAGAGTGACTGTATTCGACATGCAGCTCCCAATCTTCACCACCTGTGGCCTGTCCGTCAAAAAGCTGAGAACCCAGGAGCAGAGAGATGTATTAAGACCTAGATGTTTGAGTTTGGTGACTAAAATATTTGGCACAATGATGTTCAAGGCCGAGCTATAGTCAATGAACAGCAGGCGTGCGTAATTCCCCTTCCCTTCATCCAGGTGGGAGAGAGTGGTGTGGAGGACATGGGATATGGCATCATCAGTACTTCTATTGGGTCGATAGGCAAATTGAATGGGGTCTAATGAGCCAGGTGTTGATGAACATATAAAATCTTTGTCCAATTACATTGGCATGACATTTAGACATAAAATTAAGATTTAGAATTAACATTTAGATGTATAGTTAACATTTAGATATACATTTAAGATTTACATTTAGGGCTTTAGGGGCTAGTCGCGTTGTCCTGATTACTGCGGTGAGCAGGCCCGGAGTGGCTAATTGGGAGGACCGGGACAATTCCCGGTGAGCCGGTCGGACTTTTGGGCCGCGAGGGCCAGTGTTCAATTATTATTTTTATTAATTTTGTTATTTTGTTCCTAGGTCTAGGTTATTTAAGCTGTTACCGCTGTTGCTGGGCCGTCTCCACTTGCAGCTCTTTTATTCTATCATCTGTCATCATATCAGGGAGTTAGCGGTCTGTTTGATTATGTCAATGAAACTGGGACGCGGACGCAGGTTAAGGGCACGCCCACCAACAAGAAACAGACACAGACGCAGCCTGACGTAACGTCTGTGCACACCGCACACTTTCAGTGGTGTTTGTAGCCTAGCTCCAACCCCAGAAGTGCAAGAAAAATAATAATGCAAAATGGTGGCGCAGAAAAAGCGAGGATTAAAAAGTGAAAAGCCCTGGAGACACATGAAGCCAAATGTGCAAAAATCGGCAGCTTTTTTAATCAAACGCGCTCGCGGTCTAAAACGACCAATGAAAACAATGAAACGGGTAAGACAAGATTTTGAACACAATGCAACTTTACCTGCACCGTTCAAGTGAATTAATTAGCCTATCAAGTCAATGAATTGCGTGGCGTTGTAACATATACGTCTAACCTAACGTTACATAATTAAAATAATATTATGATGTGACGCCACATAACTGGCCATAAACTTTGTCTCGTAGCCCCTCAGATACAAGATGCATCACCAAGCACCAGCCATGAGCCCACAGGGCCCCGTTTCCCGATATCGATGGATCTTCGCTCGTAAGATCATTCTCTCGATGGATCTTTCGAACCATCGATAATTTCTTTGGAGCGTTTCCCGAAACTCCTCTTAACGTGAACGCGCATTCGCTGCACTCACGACGATCGTAGGATTGTACCTGTCTACTGACATGGTGCTGAAACGGGCTATGACGCAGGGGGAGACGCAGGAATGTCGGAGGAAAATGGGGTTAAAAAGGGTTAAAATATCTCCCCATCAAGGCCAACCGCTGAGTAGCCTACGAAAAGAATAGATTGCAATAATATGAATGCTAAAGATATTAAAACACAATTGATTAAGCCTAGGCCGACATATATATCAGTCCTAATCCTGAGCGCACGATCGGGAGGTGGAAGTTGCGCTTTATGGCGCATTTCCAATGCAGGGTGCGGAACGGATCGGATCGCAAAGGTGCGGGTCGGATCGCGTTTCCACCGCCAAAAGTGGGCGTGACCCGGACTTTGCCGTACCCGTTCCGACCCCATTTTAGGGACTCCTCCGTTGCGGTACCCAAAACGAGACCAGACGCCTGAAAGGGTACCCTGGAATTCTAGCTACACCCCCCCTCCGTTGATTGGTCGACAGAATCGTCACTTCCGGGTGACGCGGGGATAAAAACAAACAAACAGTAGCCTCGAGGTATTATTCTTTACAATTAACATGTCGCGTAAAAAGCTTGCTTGGGCGAACAAGGAGGTGGAGACGTTCGTCTGCATTCTTGCGGAGGAAGACGTTGTTTACGATGTTTACGTAGCTGCCGCGGCGATCGACATCCGGCCTACCACAAAGGGTACTGTCGGCGGTGGAAACGCGACCTCGGAACTGAGCTGGGCTATACCGCCCCCTCCCTACCGCCCCTTTGCGATCCGATCCGTTCCGCACCCTGCAGTGGAAACGCGGCATTAGATGCCTTCACAAGTCCAGCGGAGGGCTCCAGTTTTCGCCGGCCAAGTCATGCGCTGTGATATGTGTGACAGCTATGTTGCACAACATTGTAGCTAAGGCTGGGGTAGCTTTGGTTGAACCGGAGGACATTGAGGACGATGACGACGAGGAAGATCGGTGTGAGGACGGCCTCCCTCATAACTACGCGGCTGGTTTTCATGCACGTCGAAGAGTGATTGAGACTTTTTTTTAACCCCCTCCACCCTCCCACATGTCACTAAACATTCCCGTCAACGTGACCAATCGCCACCATATCCCAGCCTTTTGCCTGCTCCTTTGCATTTATTTTTATTTTTTTATAATTAATTATTTTATTATTATTATTATTATTTATTTTTTTACATTATTTTAGGCTACGTTTTATGAGTAGCCTAGCCTGCACAAATCCCCCCCACTTTCTCTCACACATTTTAAGTGCCCTGCCTGCTCAAACATTTCCGGGACTGTCTCTCTCAAACTAAGAACATAATGGCCCACATTAGGCTCAGACGCACGTGATACACCATCACCAATGAGTTATAATAAAACGCATCCAATACTAGGAATGTCCGCTGGTTACGCCACTGAGGCTATAGTAGGCTAACAAGGCTCTTAGCGTCCTACGAGTACCCTGGAGCACTCGTTAGCTACGAGCGTTTTCAAGACGTTCGTTACCAAAGATGCTTTCGGGAAACGGTGTGAAAACTGTACGATGCTCGTACGACCCACTCTGCGATCCACTTAGGCTAAAGATGCTTTCGGGAAACGGGACCCTGGTCTAGAGTGTACAGGTAGGATTGCTCATTAAGTGAGTATTATTAGAATTAATATAATGAAGAGTATTGTGTAGACCTAGCCTGGTCCTACCAGGCTCTTACTTCATTTAATTTGCACAGAGAGTCTGGACCTCCTCAATTGACAAACGTTAACTCACTTGAAGGCGGGTGTCTGTTGAAGTTTACAACTATTGGATCTGCCCAGTGCCACTCTGGATCTGCCATAACCAATCGCTAACGTCTGGCCCGGAATCACGTTGCGCGCAGGCTGTAAACAAACGAAACACCGTGCATAAAGATGTCCGTAAACGAGAGCTGTCTATCATATGAGTCTGTACGTAGCTCTTAGCCAATCAAAGCCTGTTGGTAGAAGGGCAAAGACATCATTCTTGGTAATGAAAGAGTTTAACGCTGAAAGTTGATATTTTTTTTTAAATAAACGTGCGTTCTAAACTATTTAGAATACCAAAGGAAACGCGCCTGCTGCCATTTTGGATCCGTAAACTACAAGCTTCGGTGCGTTGCATTATGTCGTCATCGTCTTGCCGTCCCTCCTCGTTCCGTGATTGGTTACCTATCTCAGGCGAAAATCTGATCCATGGAATCCAGGCTGCCTCGCAGCGCGAAATGAAATCGCGGGCACGGCAGCATGGGTCGACCCATGCTACTAAATGTGAGGAAAGTAAGCAAAATGTTGAAACCTCTAAAATAAGCTGCCATCTGACTTCAGGTCAGTTTACTATTTTCAAAACAGGCATTCCAAGTTATAGATATTGTGGCATTAACACCAACCGATACAAAAGGTCTATATCAATTATTCAGTGCGTACCAATTCGTAGCTCATGGTAAGAAAAGTCTCTTAGAATTATTTGGTTGGCTCTTAAAAGAGCCTTTGGATTTATAGTTGGTCGAAAATGGTTTAACCGCCGAAGCCGTACAGGGTACGTCCCTGCCTCTTCAGAGCATAGACAACATCCATGGCGGTGACGGTCTTCCTCTTGGCGTGCTCGGTGTAGGTGACGGCATCACGGATCACGTTCTCAAGGAACACCTTGAGGACACCGCGGGTCTCCTCGTAGATGAGGCCCGAGATACGCTTCACACCGCCACGACGAGCCAGACGGCGGATGGCGGGCTTGGTGATACCCTGGATGTTATCACGCAGCACTTTACGGTGACGCTTGGCGCCTCCTTTTCCGAGCCCCTTTCCTCCTTTCCCGCGTCCAGACATGTTCGAGAAGCTTTGGGAGTCTACTAAATGTGCCACTGAACGAGCGCTCTGACTTTATAAAGGCTTCCTGAGGACCTTCGAGAGATTCAGGGCAGCCTACTGTTACAGATCCCTCCCATTCTCTACAGGCCACTCCCATTGCCCTTTATTCAGCACAGGACCCTCCCTTTACACAACTAGATTAAAAATAAAGTCATAACCCACGAATTAATGTAACTTGGAGCGGGCGATGGCTTTCGTAGCATATCGATAAAACAGCTTGTAAAAAAAACTGTTTAGTGAATAAGCCTTCATCTAAATTATATGAAGAATACGATAAGGGTTTCCTAGTGTGATGAGATTCATTTGGCATATTCGTGTTGTGTCTGACACAAATTTTCCAAACAGGCATTTTACAAAGAAAACAAACAATAAAGTTATATCACCTAAACCGGTTTCAGTTGTTAAGCTTTATGTTTTTGTAATCAAGCAATGTATCCTAGTGGGTGCATGAAGAAAGAAAACCATGCTATCAAAATCATACTAATAACGTTTACAATTTATAGTTGGAATTAGGCTACTAAATGCCGTCGTAGTGGGGGGAGGAATCTAGCATAGGCCTATAGGCTACTCGCATTGTATACAAATAAATAATCAACATAAATGAATCAGCAGTAGGCTAAACCTACAATGTAATAAAGAACAAATAAATACCTAGCAAAGCTTTACCCCATGAAACATTACCCTTTTACAACCGGCGTTTTAGCACATCTTCCTTTTAATGGAGACGTGAGACATTGAAAGCTCATTGGAGCAGCTTAATGTTATGCCATTCATCATGTTTACCACAAATAAAGGGTTTACATATTGAGAAAATAATTCTCTTAAGCGTGATACTCTGAGCAAACCTCAGGGACCATATCAACATAATTATTGACCACTTGAAGCTTCAGATGATTGCCTTTATCTTGACTTTATCAGCATATTATCACCTTAAAAATGTAGCAAGACTTAGAGGGCTCATGTCCACCGAAGACTTACAAAAACTTGTACATGCCTTTATCACTAGTAAGCTTGATTACTGCAATGGTCTCCTCACAGGTCTCCCAAAACAAACTCTGAGGAAGCTTCAGCTTGTTCAGAATGCTGCTGCTAGAGTTCTTCTAACAAAGACCAAAAAATTTGATCATATTACACCAATTCTGAAATCGTTACATTGGCTTCCTGTAGGTCAGAGAATTGATTTTAAAATCATGTTGCTAACCTATAAATCCCTACATGGTTTAGGCCCAAAATATTTAACTGATATGCTTACGCTACATCAGCCTTCTAGACCACTAAGATCCTCTGAGACCAATCTGTTAATTATCCCCAGAGTAAACACAAAACATGGGAAAGCAGGATTTAGTTACTATGCAACAAATAGCTGGAATAAACTCCCAGAGGATTTAAGACTTGCCCCAACTCTGAGCACCTTTAAAACAAGACTGAAGACTTTTATGTTTGCTATAGCTTTCTGCTAAAATCTTAAATACATTGCACTTTCTAAAGAGCTTTTTTAACTTTGCCTTTATTTTCTATTTTAATACTAAAATGCCTTTTTCTATTTTACCCATTTCTTTGCATGTTTTTCTTTTAGGCCTACTTATCAATTATTTTATTGTATGACAATGTTTATATGTGAAGCACTTTGAGTCTGCCTTGTGTATGAAAAGTGCTACATAAATAAAGTTGCCTTGCCTTATCTTGTTTTGATGTATTAGCCTATGTCCCGCCTTTCCTGAAACTACGCCAATTAACAGTTAAGTAAATGTAAAAATTTTAAGATGATCTGAATGGGGCATCCTCCTTCTAATCATTTGAGATTATTATTTCAGTTGACTTTCTGGACGGAATATCTCTTAGTAGATTTGAGTGGCTCTAAAAAGAGCCTTTTGTAGCTTGTAGATGGGTTTTCAGTTTACTTCTTGGCGGGCTTCTCGGTCTTCTTGGGAAGAAGGACGGCCTGGATGTTAGGCAGCACACCGCCCTGAGCGATGGTCACTCCACCGAGGAGTTTGTTGAGCTCTTCATCGTTACGCACGGCCAGCTGCAGATGGCGGGGGATGATGCGGGTCTTCTTGTTGTCACGGGCGGCGTTACCGGCCAATTCCAGGATCTCAGCGGTCAAATACTCAAGCACGGCAGCCAGGTAGACGGGAGCGCCGGCTCCGACGCGATGGGCATAGTTTCCTTTGCGAAGAAGTCTGTGCACACGGCCAACGGGGAACTGGAGCCCGGCACGGGATGACCGGGTCTTGGCCTTCGCCCTTGCTTTACCTCCGGTCTTTCCTCTTCCAGACATGTTAAATAAGTATTTAAATTGATTCAAAGTGTTCACATCAGCGTCCGACTGGTATATATAGCGAGCAACGTCTTTGCTCATTGGCCAGCTCAAACTTCCGTACAATAGACCAATCACGGCAAAACAAAAAAATGTGACACGCCCTTAAGGTGGCAGTGTTGACAGAAAGAAAGGTCCTAAATTAAAAGTAACAGATTAAAATAATTTATATCAGTAGCGATAACGCCTGAACCAAGAAGATATAAAAAGGAATACACAAAATCGGATTCTTTAAAAAATGTATACCTTTTCAATATGCTAGGAACTTCCAACATGATGCTCTTGACTTTGACCTTTACAAATCCAATTTGCAACCTTTGTTTATTCGGAAACATATTATAATTATAAATGATAGAGCAATAAACTTACTATTTATATTTTCAACTGTTGCAGTTCACCATAGGGGACACTCAAGATGCATCAGGGATGCAAAGCATGATCATTTGTTATGTTTTGCAACAACCACCAGCGCAGCATGTGAAACAGCATCACAAATTCAGAAATATGCAAAAGGTGATGATGCCAAACTGCCTGTCCTGAGCCTGTTATTTCCCCACTTCACCATTCAGAGAGAGGGCTCTGCTTCACTTATCCACCACCCACTTGCATGAAAGCCAACAGCCCCACCAGTTGAGGGCTAGGGATGGTTATTTTCCTTGATTGAGTTCACGTCGGTCAGTTCGCCAAGAAGAATCGTTCAGAATCGTTCGATCGTTCGTTCAGTCAAGTTTCCGGTAGCAGTGAATCGAATCATGGAATGCAAGGTTCTCTGATGAGTCTGTCAGACTCAGCTCCTCCCCTGTTCTCATTCTCAAACGATTGTGGAAGTCGGTCATCAATCAACATTACAACTTTAAAGGTTGCAGGGTTTATTTTCCAACGGATTTGTTCAATTTGCTTGTTGGTAATAAAGATTTAAACTGTTATTGATTGTATGGAAAGTTGTTTGGTATCACAAAACAGAATTTAATACCAAAAGGTAGGTACTATTTTAGCGGTTTGCTCATGCATAATTCAAATAAAATGTATTAAAAAACAAAGGTGGAAAGGGGCTCGGAAAAGGAGGCGCCAAGCGTCACCGTAAAATGCTGCGTAATAACATCCAGGGTATCACCATGCCCGCCATTCGCCGTCTGGCTCGTCGTGGCGGTGTGAAGCGTATCTCCGGCCTCATCTACGAGGAGACCCGCGGTGTCCTCAAGGTGTTCCTGGAGAACGTGATCCGTGATGCCGTCACCTACACCGAGCACGCCAAGAGGAAGACCGTCACCGCCATGGATGTTGTCTATGCCCTGAAGAGGCAGGGACGCACCCTGTACGGCTTCGGCGGTTAAACCAGACTCCAAACAACTTTAAAT
This sequence comes from Gadus morhua, assembly GCF_902167405.1. Taxonomy (NCBI): domain Eukaryota; kingdom Metazoa; phylum Chordata; class Actinopteri; order Gadiformes; family Gadidae; genus Gadus; species Gadus morhua. The sequence continues at coordinate 23,918,369 of NC_044049.1, read as the reverse complement.
CCAAAGGCTCTTTTTAGAGCAACCCAAATAAATTTGGGAAGCTTCCGACTATGGTCCTATTAATATACCGATGTGTCAAGTAGCACATTCGAAGGATGGGCTTTTTAATGCCTCCAGGCAGAACTTATTTTTCTAAATAGTCATAGCCTACTGCTTTAAAACAAATTCTCATTTAGACGCATAAATCAATCCATAACACATAGGCAGTACATCTTTTTAAATAGCCATCATACATCAGGAGATGTTTTGAATTAATGTGAATGTAAACAATATTCTTCTGAAGTGCATAAATACAAAACATGTATTTATCGCCTTTAGATTTGATACGTGTGAACATCACTGTTGAGTAGTATGGCTAAACTTTGATTCTAAATTAACGGTAGGCCTATGTAGCACCCCTGTAAAAGGGGTGTGAAATGATCATTAAATGAATTAATAATCAGACGACGCTGTGTCTCTTCTTCATAACATGAGGTAATCTGAAGAGCAAACACACTGCAAACACACTACAGACTTGATGCAGACCAGAGCAATTGGTCGCCGGCTCACCAAAATACTGATCACCGGATGATAGATTAATCATGTACTGTTTTAGACCATAGAATCCTGTAATCTGTTAGAAAACGAAGTCACACTGATACACAAAATAGGGAAATACTGAGAATGGCTTATGACCAAAATAAACACATTAAATAAATACCTTTGAATCAAAATAATAGCTTGTAAACCGTTTTTTTCGCATCAATCAATATTAATATAAAAATCAAAATATATTCAGCCTACTACACACTCCCCTTCAAAATAGATGTCGTCCTTGACATCAGAGAATGAATAACATCACCATTTTTTTTTTCTTTTACAAGCTTTTGTATTTTAACTATAAAGAAGATATCAAAATAACTCAACCTTCTTCAGAAGCCAACAGCTTAATCAAACGTCCACGAACGTATGAAAAGGCACTCCGTTGTTTCAACAACAGTCCACGAGTGTATGGAATGTATGTGTATGAACGCATTTGGCTTATTTCAAGTTCCAACAAATGTAAAGGAATGTATGCATGTTGTGTATTGCACTTGGCTTGACGTAAAGTCCAAGAGTGTGAGTATGTGGTGTAGCACTCGACTTATCACCAAGTCCAGGAGTTTAGTGTATATTTGTTAGTGATGTTGCACTCGGCTTCTCGCAAAGTCCAGGAGTGTACTGTATGTATAATGTATGTGGGTGTGTGGGACATTTAGGCAAAGGATATGAGAAGAGGGGGAATTTGGAGGTTCTCTTCAATCAGTACCTGGGGATAGCAGGCTGGTAGTCGAAGGGCTGCTCTGTAGTCATCCATCCACCCGTCGGTTGCATGGCTCCATACGGCAGGGGCACTGGATGGTACCAGTACATGATGTTGCCTGGAGGTCCTGCACTGTGTCATACAGGGTGGCCCAGCTGGTCATATGTGAAGACTCTCGGAGGTCGCCTCTCTCTCACTGGTCGTTGATAGTGCTGCGCTGCTTTGCTGTTGTCACTTGGAACAGGTGACGGTGGTGCTGACATTCTTTCTTCCACGACAGGCTCCTCTTGAACATGCATTTCCTCTTGATCCAATATCTCCTCTTCCCCCAGCATATCTCCTATGTCCTGAGCATCTTGCTGCTGGGGTATATTTTGCTGCTGATGTTCAGCATCATTGACATCCTCTCTTTCCGTGTTCACAGGTTGCATCACAGACAGTGGCTCACCCATGGGCATGTAGTAATATCCATAGTCTTAGTCATCACTCTCATTATCCTCTTGATGTATTACTTCCTTGGCTTTACTGGTCTGAGGTGTGACTTTCCTCTTCTGTTTAGCAGGTTGTAACTGGATCTCCAGGGGCAAACTATCGCATAGCAACAGAAGAGTGCGGTGCAGAATTAGACTTCCTCTTCCTTTCCCTTGCTCGGGTATGACTTCATATATCGGCATGTTTTTTCCCACTTGACGGATGACTTTGTTGATACTGTCCTCCCAGTGATTGCGCCGATAGTTCCTCCTCTGGGTGTCATATTCCTAATGAGGACTCTGTCGCCCTTGTGCAACACGGAACTCCTCACTTTGTTGTTGTCATGGTTCTGCTTGTTCCTGTCACCACTCTTCTTTGCCTCATCTGTTGATATGTCGTATGCCTCCTGCATCTGTGCTTTCAATTTCCTCATGTATTCTTTGTGGTCAGCAGTCCCAGTCTCCGGAGAGGTCAAATCAAACAGCAAGTCCACATGCAGGCAATCTTGGGGATCTCCCAAATAAGAGATAGAAAGGGGAGAAGCCTGTAACTTCACTTAGTGTGCTGTTGCATGCAAACATTAGTTTGTTCAGTGATTCTTTCCAGTTAGACTTCTGTCTCTCAGTGAGCGTTTCTCAGCATTTGTAGAAGCGTCCTATTCATCCTCTAAACCTGGCCGTTTCCTTCTGGATGATACGGTGTTGTTCTCGAGCCCATAGGGGATAGGGTGTGACCCTTGCTGATCAGCCCGTCCATCCATTTGGCCAGGGTGCATGCGTTCAGCCATTCTGAGTAAAATCTGAAAACGGCTGTGCAGCCTCTTGTTTTGACGCGGCTGTCAGGGAAACGAGCCACACCTGAGCCCCTAACGCCGCTGCGAGGGGAGGAGTCCTCCTCACAGCCCATGGGGAGCTCTGCCCAAAATGGCATGGTGAGTGTGTCCTTGACAGAGGCATGCCATGCCTGCTCCTTTTAGCGGCCGTCTCGCCACATGTCATGCCAGGCATGATGTGGTAAGGGGAAAGTAATGTAGGGCTGGCTCGATCAATAATACGAGGTTTACTGACGGCCTGGCCTGCCTATATGTGGTGGGAGATGCGTGTGAAACAGTTCTGGCCGGGCCAATAGGCTCCGGCATTAACTGTCTAGGGAGAAAACAGCTGTCTTTAGTAAAAAGGTGTTTCTCGCTGTCACACGCTTCTCCCTAGCCCCGTAATAGCCAGCGTTTGTGAGCCCGCTGCCCGAGGCCTTTGGTGGCCGCTCGCCGCAGCCTGCGATAGAGGTGGGCGGGGCTGCTAAGCCGGGCGAGGCTGCCTTTGTAAAGGTAATAAATGGCTGGCTCGATCAATAATACGAGGTTTATTGACGGCCTGCCTATATGTAGCGAGAGATGCGCGTGATACAGTTATGGCCGAGCCGGTAGGCTCCGGCGTTAACTGGTGTGTGGGGAGAAGCCGTCTTTAGTAAAGAGGTGTTTCTCGCTGTCACACGCTTCTCCCTCGCCGGCGCTTGCGGGGCGGGGCATCGCCCCATGAGCCCGCTGCCCGGGGCCTTTGCTGGCCGCTCGCCGCGGCCTGCGATGGAGGCGGGCGGGGCTGGTTAGCCGGGCAAGGTTGCCTTTTAAAAAGCAATGAAGGGCTGGCTCGATCAATAATACGAGGTTTATTGACGGCCTGCCTATATGTAGCGAGAGATGCGTGTGAAACAGTTATGGCCGGCGTCAACTGGGGTGTGGGGAGAAACAGCCGTCTTTAGTAAAGAGGTGTTTCTCGCTGTCACACGCTTCTCCCTCGCCCCGTAATTGCCTTCGCCGGCGCATGTGGGGTGGGACATAGCCCCATGAGCCCGCTGCCCGGGGCCTTTGCTGGCCGCTCGCCATAGCCCGCGACGGAGGCAGGCGGGGCTGGTAAGCCTGGGGGCCAAGAGGAGGAGCTGCCGGCGGCGCCACGTCAGTGGCTGTCGGGGACCTATGGCGGCGACGGGAGCCTGGAGTGGAGCGCTGCTGCCCGGGTGGTTTTCGTCACGTTGACTGCCTGTTCGGCCAGACGATGAGGGTCAGCCGCCATGTTATGTGACAGCAGGGCGATGTTATTCATAACAGCCTCTTGCTGCATCATACACTGATGCGCTCTGTCTGTAAGCTTAGCCGTCAGCAGGTCTTTATGAGTGGGCCAGCGGTCACTGAGCCCCGGCTTCACTCCAAAGACAGCACACAGAGCGGGATCCAGCGGCGGTACCGCCCTGAAACCCCGGTCTGTCAGACCCTCCGTCTTCCTGACCTGGAAGACGGAGCGCCGCACAATGCCGACACAGACAGAGCGGCGAGATCGCCAAGACGGCATGTTCATGCCCAAGGCAGCCCCCGCACAGCTCATGGCCGACATACGGCAAGATGTAACCCGTGTTGCATGTCTTGCAGATGCGGATCGTCTTCGAGTTCATAATATCTAGTATTTATTTACTTCAGCATGCTACAGGATCGTCCTGAAGAAAATGGGAGCAGAACATCCGCCGGCGCCCGCGAACTGCGTACGTGATGTGATTGAGGCCCACGCTGTTGATCGGCGGGGAATACACATTTTCAGTGCTACGGCGCACACCTAGGGATAACCAAATAGCGATACCCTTAAAAGGCGAAGCCTATACGACATAGAACGTATCAGTTTACATTGTACCTACACTTGTAGTAGGCTATAATAACACTATCGGCGGTAGTGATTCATGAACAATTGTTAAATATTTTGTCAGTACCCACTCCCATCAGGGTGGGTGTGTATAGGCCAATGTGATAATACATTGTTCATATTGGACGAAACAAAGATGAATATCAAAATGAGCGGATGTAGGTATCTACTTTAAATATCGTTTTTGAAATCTTCAGACCCTAAACTATGACTATATTTTCCCTTAAGATTTTGGAGAATTGATACCTTATGTCTGCAATGTGATTGGGTCCTCGTCCCATCCACTCACAGCCTGCCCAAAGCTAAGAAAGAAATTAAGAATCCACTTGCAGATGCAATCCTAGGTACCTGATATCACAAATTATTTTTCATGAATCACGCAGCACGAACACACACCCTGCAATATACAATAAGTGGCAGATTCTTAACACTCTCAGAATTCGCCATCGCCATTAAATACTACCCAGATGGAGCTCCACACATCCACAAAAACACCAACTTTTTTCTCTAGATTACAGTCTTATTTTAGTTACAGTGACTAAAAGGCATAGATTACTATGCTGACATCAAACAAGACCTTAACTACAGACACCAAGGACATAATCCTAACATCCAACGGTTAGTGTGATATGTCAGACAAATGAAATGGCACGATTCCTATCATTAAAGTCTTCAGGTATAATTAAAAACAAATCTCAAACAAACGTAAGTGAGATCATAACCATGTTCAGTTGTATTGTTAGCGTTTTTATAAATATTCTCGACACTGATGGTACATTGAACTCGTTACGGTACGAATGTTATATTTCTTATTGTAGTTGTTTGACTATGCGCGTCAAATATTGCCATTGTGTCTGAATTAAATCAGGATAAAATGATGGAGTAAACACAAACGAGGCGAACTTTCTTGCCAACAGAGAAACGCTTCACCAGTTGAGTCTCTACGGTTCTCACTCTGTGTATAAGGACAGCCCACTGGCGCCCTGGAGCACAAATCTTTCATTGTAGGCTACCCTTGTTTCAGAACAACTCGTGAAGATGGTTGAAATCGCACCTGCTGCTCCCGCTGCTGCCGCCGCTGCTCCGGCTAAAGCAACAAAGAAGAAGACCGCGGTGAAGGCGAAGAATGCCGGACCAAGTGTCAGCGAATTGATCGTCAAAACCGTGTCTGCATCCAAGGAGCGTAGCGGGGTTACTGTGCCATCGATGAAGAAAGCCCTGGCTGCCGATGGCTACAACGTTGAGAAGAACAACTCACGCGTCAACACCACCATCAAAGCTCTGGTTCTTAAGGGAACTTTGATTCAGGTGAAGGGCGCCGGAGCTTCTGGGTCTTTTAAGATCAACAAGGAGGTAAAGGCGAAGAAGCCAGAGGTCAAGAAGGCAGCTGCCCCTAAAGCCAAGAAGCCTGCAGTCAAGAAACCCGCCGCTGCCAAGAAGACTACCCCAAAGAAGGTCAAGAAAACTGCTGTCAAGAAAGCTACCCCGAAGAAGGTGAAGAAGCCCGTCGCGGCCAAGAAGGTGACGCCCAAGAAAGTTGTCAAGAGTCCCAAGAAAGCGGCTAAGCCCGTTGCTAAGAAGACCCCGGTGAAGAAGGCAACCAAGCCCAAAACAGTCAAGAAGGCAGCCCCAAAGAAGAAGTAAATTCTCTCATCAAGCTTCCTTGATCTCTGCACCCCACAAAGGCTCTTTTAAGAGCCAAACACATATCTTAACGAGACCATATTCTTCAATTGTGTGTCATCATCGGGATAACATTTTCAGTAAAAAGGCATAAACTGTATGCTGTTTTACCAGTAAACTCATACATTTCATCAGTATTTGTTGTAATATAAAATTAGATTTATAGCACATTATTAAGTTTGAGATCTAGGGTACGTGGGCTTAATATATTTAAGGTTCAATCAGCTGCAAGCCCGTTTGGATTCTGGTTTGACAATATGGATTCTGGTTTGACAATAAACGTACAAAAAATATCCAAGGTGAACGGTTGCAAAAAAACCGGCGAATGTCGCCACATGCAAACGTTTCCATCTGAAAGCAGATTTAGATGTGTTGTTTGGTATTTTTCAGTGGTTGTGGTATTAATTGTGCCCTTGATTTTGAAATATATTTTTTCTTTCTATATAAACTCAAAGATAGATGGAGAAAATATACAGATGAATAGAAAATCGATGGATTCACAATATTAATAATAATGTAAAATGTATTTTACAAATACATTTGTAAAATGAGCTTTGCAATTCGCAGGGCTCATTGTATATAAACTAGGTCTCCAGTTAGTGTTTTAAATGTTTTATATATAACAGCACATGGTTACTATGTAGGCTATATTTTTTGAAATAACTGAAATATGAAGTATTGGGAATATAATGGTGTTGGAGATGTAAATATGCATAGTTTAGGTAAACGACACACACATTTGAGCAGATGGCGCTAAATAAAATGGGCGGGATCCAATGCGCGGGCGGGACTCTGGAGCATTTTCTCTTGCAGCCGGTTCAAAATGACCAATCAGCGTATTGCAAATCTCCGCGACCGGATATATAAACTCGGTTCAACCCGTTGCATTTACGCTCACATTGCATACCCACTGCAGAGATGGCGAGAACCAAGCAAACAGCACGTAAGTCTACCGGTGGAAAAGCACCAAGGAAGCAGCTCGCAACTAAGGCTGCACGTAAGAGTGCCCCGGCCACCGGTGGCGTGAAGAAGCCCCATCGTTACAGGCCCGGTACAGTAGCGCTGAGAGAGATCCGTCGTTATCAGAAATCCACCGAGCTGCTGATCCGCAAGCTGCCCTTCCAGCGCCTGGTGAGGGAGATCGCCCAGGACTTCAAGACCGACCTCCGCTTCCAGAGCTCCGCTGTGATGGCTCTTCAGGAAGCCAGCGAGGCTTACCTGGTCGGTCTGTTCGAGGACACCAACTTGTGCGCCATCCACGCCAAGAGGGTCACCATCATGCCCAAGGACATCCAACTCGCCCGCCGTATCCGCGGAGAGCGCGCATAATTTGTTCAACGTTAATGGGGGGAAAAAAAAAGGCTCTTTTAAGAGCCACACACATGCTTAAAAGAACTTTACCTAACCCTCGCAAGCATATCATTAACTTAATTACAATACAATATCTGTATCGGTAGGCCTATATATATATACAAAATGTTTCGACAGTTGAATCAGATCCACGTTTGGAAGTGTAGTGTTCGCCAATGGTTGCGGTTGGCAACAGACGTTCATTTGCTGGTAGGTAATGTAAAGGGTTCAAGATAGGAACGCTGTCTTTTCCCTAAAGTTGCCGTACGGGAAACTGTCTGGAAAGATTTACAACATCGGCTACATTGCCACTACCAAAATAACTAGTAGGCCGAGGTTAAGACTGAAGTCTTTCTTATAAGGTCGTTATAAAGTAATAGCTAATGAACAGGTAACCCGAATTATACTAAATAATGTGTCTTAAAACAACTCCGCTTTTTACCATGAGGTTGTTCAATCAGACTGGGAAGATAAGGGGGTTTACCGCCAAAAGTATGCAGTGGCTGAAAGCGGGAAGTGTATCAAGTTAGTATGGCCAGTGGAGACATATCAATCTGCTACAGAAGCAAAGAATGAACTACTTCAATGCATACATTTAATCATGCACTGTATATTCTGATGATGTACTGATTTTAAAATTGGTCTAAATAAGCATCTAAATCATGGCTACACTGTATAGAGGTATTTATTTGCTCCCGTTAAGTAGGCCTAATGCACTGGCACATTTTGTCTTACGGGAAAATACTGCCACCTATTGGGCATGGGAAAAAAGCCCCGGGTGGTACGTGATTGGTCCGTTTTATAACGTGTGATCTGGCCAATGACGAAAGACATTGTTGGGCATATTAAACAGTTGGCCGTCAATTCCAAGCCACTGCATCGTCTGAATTCAAACCTTGCTGATCATGTCTGGACGAGGAAAGACCGGAGGAAAAGCAAGGGCGAAGGCCAAGACCAGGTCATCCCGTGCCGGGCTCCAGTTCCCCGTTGGTCGTGTGCACAGACTTCTTCGCAAAGGCAACTATGCCCATCGCGTCGGAGCCGGAGCTCCAGTCTACCTGGCTGCCGTGCTTGAGTATCTGACTGCTGAAATCCTGGAGTTGGCTGGCAATGCTGCCCGTGACAACAAGAAGACCCGCATTATCCCCCGCCATCTGCAGCTGGCCGTGCGTAACGACGAAGAGCTCAACAAACTCCTCGGTGGAGTGACCATCGCTCAGGGCGGCGTGCTGCCTAACATCCAGGCCGTCCTTCTTCCCAAGAAGACCGAGAAGCCCGCCAAGAAGTAAACTGAAAACCCATCTACAATCCACAAAAGGCTCTTTTAAGAGCCACTCAAATCTAGTAAGAGATATTCCGTCCAGAAAGTCAACTGAAATAATTATCTCAAATGATTAGAAGCAGGAAGCCCTATTCAGATCATCTTTAAATCTTAACGTTGACCTGTTAATTAGCGTAGTTTCAGGAAAGGCTGGACATAATAGGCTACATCAAAACAAGATGTAAGCAATCATCTGAAGCTTCAAGTGGCCAATAATTATGTTGATATGGTCCCTGGTTTCGAAGAGCATTATTTTCTCAAAATGTAAACCCTTTTTTGTGCTAAACATGATGAATGGCATAACATTTAGTTGCTACAATGAGCTTTCAATGTCTTACGTCTCCAGTAAAAGCAAGAGGTGCTAAAACGCCGGTTGTAAATGTTTCATGGGGTCATGAGGTATTTATTTGTTCTTTATTACATTGTAGGTTAAGCCTACTGCTGATTCATTTATGTTGATATATTTTTATACAATGCAAGTATGCTAGATTCCTTTTTCAATCGATTTAGTAGCCTAATTCCAACTATAAATTGTAAACTCTCAAAATACGAAACTTTATTTGTATGATTTTGATAGCATAATTTCCTTTCTTCATGCACCCACTAGGATACATTGCTTGATTACAAAAAACATAAACCTTAACAACGGAAACCGGTTTCGGTGATATAACTTTATTGTTTGTTTTCTTTGTAAAATGCCTGTTTGGAAAATTTGTGTTAGACACCACGAATATGCCAAATGAATCTCATCGCACTAATTAGGAAACCCTTATCTTATTCTTCATATCATTTAGATAAAGGCCTATTCACTAAACAGTTATTTTTTACATGCTGTTTTATCGATATGCTACGAAAGCCATCGCCCGCTCCAAGTTATATTAATAAGTGGGTTATGATTTTATTTTTAATCTAGTTGTGTAAAGGGTGGGAGGGTTCTGTGCTGAATAAAGGGCAATGGGCGGGGCCTGTAGAGAATGGGAGGGATCTGTAACAGTAGGCTGCCCTGAATCTCTCGAAGGTCCTCAGGAAGCCTTTATAAAGTCAGAGCGCTCGTTCAGTGGCTCATTTAGTAGACTACCAAAGCTTCTCGAACATGTCTGGACGCGGGAAAGGAGGAAAGGGACTCGGAAAAGGAGGCGCCAAGCGTCATCGTAAAGTACTCCGTGATAACATCCAGGGTATCACGAAGCCCGCCATTCGCCGTCTGGCTCGTCGTGGCGGTGTGAAGCGTATCTCGGGCCTCATCTACGAGGAGACCCGCGGTGTCCTCAAGGTGTTCCTTGAGAACGTGATCCGTGATGCCGTCACCTACACCGAGCACGCCAAGAGGAAGACCGTCACCGCCATGGATGTTGTCTATGCTCTGAAGAGGCAGGGACGTACCCTTTACGGCTTCGGCGGTTAAACCATTTTCGACCAACAATAAATCCAAAGGCTCTTTTAAGAGCCAACCAAATAATTCTAAGAGACCCTTCTTACCATGAGCTACGAATTAGTTCGCACTGAATAATTGATATAGACCTTTGTATCGGTTGGTGTTAATGCCACAATATCTATAACTTTGAATGCTTGTTTTGAAATGGTAAACTTACCTGAAGTCAGATGGAAGCTTATTTTAGAGGTTTCAACATTTAGCTTACTTTCCTCACATTTAGTAGCGTGGGTCGACCCATGCTGCCGATCCCGTGATTTCATTTCGCGCTGCGAGGCAGCCTGGATTCCATGGATCAGATTTTCGCCTGAGATAGGGAACCAATCACAGAACGGGGAAGGACGGCAAGACGATGACGACATAATGCAACGCACCGAAGCTTGTTGTTTACGGATCAAAAATGGCAGCAGACGCGTTTCCTTTGGTGTTCTAAATAGTTTAGAACGCACGTTTATTTTGAAAAAATAGCAACTTTCGGCGTTTAACTCTTTCATTACCAAGAATTATGTCTTTGCCCTGCTACCAACAGGCTTTGATTGGCTTAGAGCTACGTACAGACTCATATGATAGACATCGTAGCGCCCAATAAACGGCTCCGGGCAATCGTAAACCACGCCTCAAATACGAGTAAATGCAGTGGTGTAAATATCGAGGGTGCAACCGGTGCAGCTGCCCGGGGCCCAGGCGGCATCAGGGGCCCATGGAGGAAGAAAAATATATATATATTGCCCGGGGCGGCAAATGTGTCGGGGGCGCCCTCTGGTCGCGCCCTTAATTAATTAACAAAATTATACGAACCCTCACCGCAGTAAGCAGGACAACGCGACTAGCCCCTAAAGCCCTAAATCTAAATCTTAAATGTATATCTAAATGTTAATTATACATCTAAATGTTGATTCTAAATCTTAATTTTATGTCTAAATGTCAATGTAATTGGTAAAAGATTTTATACGTTCCTCAACACCTGGCTCATTAGACCCCCTTCAATTTGCCTATCGACCCTATAGAAGTACTGATGATGCCATATCCCATGTCCTCCACACCACTCTCTCCCACCTGGACGAAGGGAAGGGGAATTACGCACGCCTGCTGTTCATTGACTATAGCTTGGCATTTAACACCATTGTGCCAAATATTTTAGGGTGCACTCACACTAGGCCATCTCGCCATGGCCGTTGGCCGTTTTCACACCTAACCTTGCTCAAATGGCCCCATTGTTCTCTGGCCTGCACTCACACTAGGCCATCTGGCCGTGGCCGTTGGCCGTCGCAACTGTGGCCTGGCCACGGTAGGCTCTTGTACATACGTCATCACGTCGTAAGTAACACGTCATCACCAAGCGTCCACTGCATGGATCATAATAAAGTCTGCCGCCAGTCAGAGTTCTAACAACAATGGACAACAACACAGAGAACACAGTTCACACTTTGCTGAGTCTGTTGCTTATTTGGATACAGGCTTGTCGCCTTTATCATGTCTGTGGTCGTCGCATGGACTGTACGTCATCCAGCTCAGGTTGCGTAGCCGTGTGTGTGTCGGCTCATTAGCATCTGTACCGTAGCGGCCCGTACCGTAGCAGCACACCTCTCCCAAGTGGCCAAATTGGCCCGGCCTGGCCAGACTGGCCACACTCACACTGGCAGATTTGAGCACGGTTAGGTGTGAATAACGGCCACGGCCACGGCCAGATGGCCGAGTGTGAGTGCACCCTTAGTCACCAAACTCAAACATCTAGGTCTTAATACATCTCTCTGCTCCTGGGTTCTCAGCTTTTTGACAGACAGGCCACAGGCGGTGAAGATTGGGAGCTGCCTGTCGAATACTGTCACTCTCAATATTGGTGCCCCCCTAGGATGTGTTCTAAGCCCCCTGCTTTATTCCCTATACACCCATGATTGTACAGTCGATTACAACTCAAACTCTACTGTCAAATTTGTGGATGATACAGTAGTGATTGGACTCATCTCCAACCACGACGTTACAGCCTACCTAAATGAAATTAAGATGCTGACCTCATGGTGCAATGACAACAGCCTTGAATTAAACATTGCCAAAACAAAGGAATTGGTGGTTGACTTCAGAAGGGTCCAGCCGAGGCTACATCACAAACCACTAAACATCCATGGTGCCCTGGTGGAGACAGTGAGTCACTTTAAATATCTGGGAGAAGTCATCTCTAAGGACCTTTCATGGACATCACACACCTCCAACCTTCTGAAAAAAGCAAGACGGCGTCCGTACCATCTTAGAAAGCTGAACAAATTCAGAATATCCAGAGAGCTGCAGAAAACATTCTACTCAGCAACAATAGAGTCTGTTATTTATGAAAATACCACAACCTGGTAAGGAAATAGCAACTCTCGAGTTGGCTGGCAATAAGAATAAGAAGGCCTTGCATAGAGTCATCAGGTTTTCAGAGAAAATCACCAACACTGCACTCCCTGGACTTCACTAGGCGTTGCCTGTCAAGGGCAAATACAATTTTAAAGGACTGTCATCACCCAGGCCATAAAATGTTTCAATGGTTGCCCTCTGGAAAGAGGCTTTGTTCTCAAAAAGCCAGAACAGAAAGACTGAGAAAAAGTTTTTTCCCCCAAGCCATAGGGACAATGAATGCATAATTACCCCTCTTCATAAACTTTTTATTTTATTTTATTTTATTTATTTAATCCAATCTTACTTTTCTATTATTATTATACTTTGCACAGTTGGGAGTTGCAGTCCCAATCCCCATTTCACTGCTTTTGTTTCTCAAATTAAGCATGTGACAAATAAATACTTAAAGGTCCCATGACATGCTATTTTATGTATTCTTTAATATAGGTATTAGTGGGCAACTAACACAGTATTCAAAGACGTTCCTGAAATTCAGCCGTGGTGCAGAGTTACAGCCACTCCGAGCCAGTCGCACATTGAGCTTCCCCCAAATGCGCTGTTTCGGTAGGCGTGTCAAGGAGGAGGGTGGGGGTGTGGCCCTGAGCAGCTTGCAGCCAGGGACGGTACCATGCGCTCTGTTTACAGTGGATGTATCGCAATGGCGAGGCGCACACAGCCTTTAGCCGTGTTCTGTAAATATTCTAGAACACACGGGAGTCCTGGAGCTCTATATTTAAATATTATCATATAGCCTACACAGATATCTATATCATCTAATACATATTATCACGGCCAAAAGCTGTGTGAGCCGATATTCCGACGTTCCTGGTTCTTCAACGTCCACATCAATGTGAATACACACACTGTAACGCAAGTGTTTCTTGTCGGTTCTTTGACGTCTTGTATTTCCACAACGAGACTGTCGTGGGGGTTATCTGAGCCATGGTTGAGAAGGAATTGGGGGAAAGGAACTTTGGTTTGACTCGCTGAAGTAGGCTACATGAACTGCGCCATGCCGCGAGGCACCATCGCCCGGCAGCAGGCAGCGCGCAGTTCAGTCGACTTCAGGTTGATGTGAAAGTGGAAGAACCAGAGACGTCGCAGAACCCGTCAAAGTCGTTTGTGATTCATAATATCGTCTGGAGGCGCACACAATATGTTATATGATATAGATATCTATGTATTATATGATATTATTTAGATATAGAGCTCCAGGACTGTAACGCAAGTGTTGTACACTTCCTTGTTATTTGGATAACCGTTCTGCTGTTGGTGTGATGGCGCATAACGCGTCGGACTCTCGTCTCTGGTATTTCTACAACGAGACTCGTATTGGGGGTTATCTCAGACAAAGTTGAGAATGAATCGGGGGGAAGGAACTTTGGCTTTGACTCCCTCAAGAACATGAACCACGACATGGAGAAAGGGATTGTTGGCGGCGAATGTCTCCCGCTTGAGCCCCGCTGAGGGACCACCGCCGGAGGCGGAGGTGCCTAAGCGCTGCCCGGCAAAGATCCCTTTCTCCTCCTTGTCGTGGTTCATGTTCTTGACTTGAGGGAGTCGAAGCCAAAGTTCTTTCCCCCCAATTCATTCTCAACCTTGGCTGAGATAACCCCCAATACGAGTCTCGTTGTAGAAATACCAGAGACGAGAGTCCGACGCGTTATGCGCCAAATAACAAGGAAGTGTACAACACTTGCGTTACAGTCCTGGAGCTCTATATCTAAATAATATCATATAATACATAGATATCTATATCATATAATATATTGTGTGCGCCTCCAGACGATATTATGAATCACAAACGACTTTGTCGGGTTCTGCGACGTCTCTGGTTCTTCCACTTTCACATCAACCTGAAGTCGACTGAACCGCGCGCTGCCTGCTGCCAGCTGACCGCTGCCGGGCTATGGTGCCTCGCGGCAACCGGCGGCATGTCGCAGTTCATGTACTTCAGCGAGTCAAACCAAAGTTCCTTTCCCCCAATTCCTTCTCAAACATGGCTCAGATAACCCCCACGACAAACTCGTTGTGGAAATACAAGACACGTCAAAGAACCGACAAGAAACACTTGCGTTACAGTGTGTGTATTCACACACACACACATGTGGCGCTCGCACGGTCGAGTCTCATTGGCGGGCCAACGTCTCTGGGCGGGCCAGGCAGAGTAAGGGGAGGAGCCGAGATTCCTCATGACGTCATGAGCACAGACATTCCAAATCAGCGCGCTTGAGCCTCCGTTTTTTCAAAGGCGAGCAGAACAGCTAGTGCTCGTTTTACACCAAACGCAAGTTTTAGCCACTGGGGGACCATAGGCAGGCTAGGGGAACTCATTTTTATGTTAGAAAACCTCACAAAGTGAGATTTTCATGTCATGGGACCTTTAAATGTCAAATGTGAAATCTAAATGCTATATCTAAATCTAAATCTTAAATTTATATCTAAATGTTAAGTGTTCAATCTAAATGTTATATATAAATCTAAATGTTGAATCTAAATGTTAAATGTTTAATCTAAATGTTAGATCAAAATCAAAAACTTTAATGTATATCTAAATGTTACATTTTATATAGAAATGTTGTATCTAAATCTTGAATTTATATCTAAATGTGTCGCCAAGTGTGAAGCTAAATATTTAGAAAATATTCAAATCCCAAAGGAAACCACGCCCACTGCAGTGGCTTCAAATCGTGCAGCAACGATTGACGTGTTCTCTTTATTGTCGGCTGATCCATGATAAGATGAGATAAGATAGGCTTTATCGTCATTGTACAGTCGCCTTTACAACGAAATTTGGAGTGCCAACTGAAGGTGAATTACACATACAAAAAACAAACAAGCAATTTAAGTAAAAAATTATAAAAAAACAAGACAGAAATCACAAGGAAAACATTTGGAATAAGACAAGGACAGACGTGGTGATTAATAAAAATAAAATATAAAAGGCCGTAAGCATATTCCACTTTATAGAAAGTGAGGTATATGTGTTTAATGTTTTATGTTTTATAAGTTAGTGTTAAGTGTCCTGATTGCCCAAGGAAAAAAGCTGTTGTTCAGTCTGTTGGTTCTGCTCTTCAGGCTCCTGTACCTCCTACCAGAGGGCAGTAGGCTGAGCAGGTGGTGGCCGGGATGGAGGTGGTCACGGATGATCTTTTTTGTTCTTGAGATGCATCGAGAGCTGGCGATGTCATCCAAGGTGGGCAAAGGAGAGCCAATCGTTTTGTCAGCTGACCTCATCACCCTCTGCAGCCTTTTTCTGTCAGCCACTGTGTAGCCAGCATACCACACAGTGATGGAGTAGGCCAGCAGACTCTTGATGGTGGAGCGGTAAATGGTCACCAGCAGCTTCTCCTCCAGTCACCATTTATGTAGAGAGGGGCGGGAGCAGCTCTGTGTCTCCTGAAATCCATTATAACCACCTTTGTTTTTTTTGTGTTAAGGGTCAGGTTGTTGGCAGCACACCACTCCACCAGCCGCTGCACCTCATCCCTACAGACCAACTCGTCTCCTCTGGTTATGAGCCCCACCACAGTCGTATAATCCCTATAGGCCAACTCGTCTCCTCCGGTTATGAGCCCCACCACAGTTGTATCATCCCTATAGGCCGACTCGTCTCCTCCGGTTATGAGCCCCACCACAGTTGTATCATCCCTATAGGCCAACTCGTCTCCTCCGGTTATGAGCCCCACCACAGTCATACCATCCGCGAATTTGATTATTGTGTTGGGGTGGGTGGGAGTACAGTCATGTGTGTAGATGGCATACAGGAGAGAGCCTTGTGGGGAACCCGTACTGAGCATGAGGGTGGAGGAGCTGTGGGTGCCAATTTTGACAGACTGCGGTCGATTTGTGAGAAAATCTTTTATCCAGCCAGGGGGGGGGGGGGGGGGGGGGGGGGGGGTGGGGGGGGGGTGGGCAGTCCAGGGCAGTCAGCTTGCTCCCAAGGATGTCAGGGATGATGGTATTAACCTGTTAAGCCCTAGGCCTATTTCACAGGCCTCCTGCCCGAAATGACATGCCCATAATGAATAGAGTATGCCTCCACAACTACGACTATATGAATAAAATTGGTTTCAAAAAGAAGGTAACACCTGTGAGTTGGCTGCAGAAGTGTCAGAATCAATATAGATGTTACTGTGTCAGAGTAAATTCAGCTAGAACATAGTAAGAAATGTCAATTTTCAATCTTCGCCTAGAGAAAACACATTAGAGTGAATACCACCTTGAAATGATGGGATAGTAGCCCAGAACCTTTATGGAAACATATAACAAGATCTGATGAGTACCCTGTTCCAGGATAAATGCTAATAAAGTGAATAAAGTGATTTTAGAGAGGTTTTAGTACAGGTAGGTCCAGACGGACTAAATGGTGCCATTGGGGCACTTTTGGGAACCATCAGTGCCATTTGACCTTTCTAAGGTACCAGACTGTAAAACTAATTTTATTTCACTGACATATCACTATCGGTATTCATTCCATCCAAATTCAACAGTTTTGACTTGTTTTGAAAATTCACCCAAACCTCTGTACATTTTCCCAGTCAAAGAAAACTATACAATCTAAATTAAGTTTGACTCCAACTGGAGCAGATATATTTGAGAACAACATATAATATAACCAAACTGTAAAAACAAAGGCAAGAAGCTAAAAACAGCTAAAAACTACAACCACTAGGGATATTTACACACACACACACACACACACACACACACACACACACACACACACACACACACACACACACACACACACACACACACACACACACACACACACACACACACACACACACACACACACACACACATAAACAGAGGTGGGGGGGCTGACGCTGGAGCAGGAGCAGTCGATGAAGGTGGCTCATAATCAGCATCATCATCACTGTGGAACCCAAGAAGAAGAAAGAAAAGAATGTAACTTCAAACAGACAAGTAACAATATGTTGGGGTAAACAAGACCTGTACTGGGGAAGTCAACTAACAATCCAGTTTGCACCAGTTTGAGTGTGCATTTACTAAATTCATTGCAGGATAAAAAATCAAATCCAAGTTTATCCATCACTTGCACAGCAATGCTTGGTTTGCTAGGTCCTCTCAACAATGCAAAAAGGAATAAAGAGAAGAAAGGATAGAGATAGTATCAAATAAAGTATGTACAAAATATTGATAATGATAATTGATGCAAACAATATCATAAATATAAGGCAAAGAGTACCGGTAGTGAGTGTGTGGAATGAGTAGAGTGAGTAGGGTGATCGATAGATAGATAATATCTAATAAGGTGATAGATCGTCAATTTGACCCCAAATCAATAAGTAATCGATAACAGAGATTACATACCTTTCAGGTGATGGAATTCGAACTTCTGAATCACCGTTGTCCGTGTCCAGTTCTGGCAACAGCAAGTCACTGTCGTCAGGCGACGACTCGACAGGGACTACAGTAGCCCCACTGTCGTTAGTAATGATAGCGAATGCCTCCGTAAAAGTACAGGTCTTTCTCCTGCCTGCCATTATGCTTGAGCTGCTCCCCCCGCGACCCGACCCCGGATAAGCGGATGACGATGAGGATGAGGATGAGGACAAATAGAAGAAAAAAGCTAGTTATTTTGTATTTTCTTGCCAACTAGAAATGCAAACGATGTAACAAGCGTGTAGTAGGAGAGTATGTCTCTATCTAGCCGGAGTGTCTGAATAGTGTTCAGAAAGTTCTTGGTGCTTCTGGCGCGAATTATGCTGTCCTTCCAGTCAAACCCGGGAATATATCATGGGTATCCATTGGTCAATTTGGATGATTGACCCCTCTATCGAACCGTTAGAGCCAATAGAGTCGAGGGACAGTCAAATCGAGGGACCCAAATTCATGTAAAAAAACACAATTCGCCAATCAAAGTATCACATTGTATAACGTTTTTTATCTGTTTATTTATTTTGCTCTTCTTTGGCTGCTAGTTCAGTGAGTTTTCGTCGTAGAGGGACAGCATGTCTGGCTGTCTACCCGGGACATTCCGCCCAGGGTGTTGTTTCGGAAACTTGCCCCCCGCTTCATTGGTCCTTACCCCATTGAGAGAATGATTGGCCCCGCTGCTGTCCGTATAAAACCCCTCCTCCACCGCAAGTCATTGATGGCTCAGAGACCTTCACTGTTCACCAGCTCTTAGAGGTCCGTCGCCTGGGCCGCGGCCTCCAGTTCCTAGTGGACTGGGAGGGTCACAGTCCAGAAGAAAGGTGCTGGGTTCCAGCTCGTGACATTTTTGACCATTAAAAACTTTCTGGAGAAACATCCAGTTCCCCCAGTTAAGATGCCAGGATGCGTCCGTAGGAGGGGGGGTAGCAAAAAGCAAAATACAGCGCACTCATGGCTCGTTTTGTAGATTTGAAAACTAAAGCAAATAAAACTGAGATAGAGACGGAGACTTTGACCGAAATGGAAATTGAGCTGGCCAAATTAAATGACGTATCATTTTGCCTTCGCCTACAGGCAGGTATGGGGGATACAGCATGTCCTACCAATGTAGATAACCTGGCAGGTATACAGAGAAAGAAACTCGAAAATAAGCATGTGGGCCCAATACTAAATGAAAATGGTCTTTTAATAGAAGATGAGAAAACAAAAAGGGAAACGATTAGAGAAATGTGTGAAAAACTATAGAAAATGTGATATTAATATGTCAAGCTTGCAGTCTTTTCTCGGCTCCATTATTTTGAACGGGGTCGACCTTATTTCAGAGGGTGGGGTAATCACTTCTGATGAAGTAAGAGAAGCAATTTCTCAGTTACGTAATGGAAAGTCACCAGGGCCAGATGGCCTTCCTAATGAGTTTTACCTCTCTTGCTCAGACATGTTGGTAGACTTGCTAACCTCAGCTTTTAATGGCGGAATCAAAGCAGGCAAGATGCACATTTCCTTTTATCATGGTGTGATATCGTTAATATATAATCTAGATAATTGGAGGCATGTCACAATTATGAATGTAGATTATACGATTTTAGCGAAAATAGTAGCAAACAGGCTAAATGATGATCTAGAGAAGCTTATGGAAAAGGAACAGACATGTGCCATTAGGGGGAGGCTAATGTGGGACAACTTAGGTCTTTAAGAGACATTACCAGTGGGAATCTAAAAGATGAGTTATTTTTGATAAGCCTTAGCCTTTTTTTTTTGAAAAGCTTTTGATTATATATCTAGAGAATACTTGTGGGAAGTGCTAAGGGCTTATGGTTTTAAACAAGAACTTATTAATATTATTAAATTGTTATATGTAGAATCCACGGTCCAAATAAACATTAATGGGGTCTTAACGGATTCATTTGCAATCAAGAGGGGGGTAAAACAAGGGTGCCCCCTCTCAGCAGATCTCTACTTTCTCGCTATTAATCCTTTATTAAGCAAGATTAAGAACGTTAAAAGGCTCTCAGGTATTTACGCTAGTGGTGGCGAGCGAGTAGTTGTCTTGGCCTATGCCGACGACATTACCATCATAATTAAAAACGGTAAACAATTTAATAATGTTAATGAGCACTTGTCACTATATGAAGAGGTCTCTGGGTCCAAACTAAACCATGACAAGACAGAAGGTGTCTGGTTCAGGAGGAGTGAGGCAAAACCAATAATAGATATAAAAGATAAAGATACAATGTCAATCCTGGGCATAAAGTTCAGTAGGAACGATTGTTATGGAGAAAACTGGAATGAAAAAGATAAAGAAATTAAAGAAGAACTGGATACTCAGCTGGTCTCAAATCTGCAAACCGTAATATTAAAAATAAAATCCTCATGGCCAAAATTCAGTTCAAAAACAACCTGGGGCACAAGTTTAGCAGCATGAACACTAAAGAAGCCTTTCAGATGGTCAACACACTCACCGGTTACAAACCCACTCACAGCAAAACAAAATTACACACCACAGCTCTCCCCACTGAACTGAACACATTTTTCAACCGGTTTGACTCACAGGATTTTACAAATGACTGCATGCAAGCACTGCAGGCTCTCCCCCCAATAGACCCCAATGAGCCTGCTCCCTTCACAGTGGAGGAAGTTCGCCACCAGCTCAGCCGGTGCAACCCATCCAAGGCCCCAGGACCCGACGGCATCCCAGCAAGGGTGCTGAAGACCTGTGCCACAGAACTGGCTCCAATCGCCCACTCCCTCTTCTGCCAATCATACCTAACAGCCACAACCCCTCCTCTGGAAAAGTGCAACCATAATCCCGGTACCCAAAAAACCACGACCCACCGAACCAAGTCACTACCGCCCCATCGCCCTAACACCCATAATCATGAAATGTTTCAAAAAACTGCTGCTCAGGACAATCCTTCCATCCGTCAAACCTCATCTGGATCCCCTTCAATTTGCATACAGGGAAAAAAGGGGCACAGAGGACGCCGTCGCCTGCCTGCTGCAGCCTGTCCTCCAGCACCTGGACTCCTCAGGCAATTTCGCCAAAATTCTATTCGTGGACTTCAGCTCCGCCTTCAACACCATCCAGAGACACCTGCTCATCCAGAAGCTTCACCACCTCAACACTCCACCCATCCTGATCCATCTCCTGCACAACTTCCTCAGCGACAGACGGAAAGCTGTTCGGGTAGGCACAACCACATCACCCACACTCACCTCCAACACCGGAGCCCCTCAGGGCTGCGTGCTTAGCCCTTTCCTCTACACCCTGCACAGCAATGACTGCACCAGCCCCTTCCACACCACCACCTTCCTCAAATACTCTGATGACACTGCCATCCTCGCCCTCCTATCAGATAATAAATCTGTATCAGATTACCACAACACTGTCACTCACTTCTCCCAATGGTGCACACATAACTTCCTCCATCTCAATGTAGCCAAAACAAAAGAAATAAGAATAGGTAACCCATCTCCCCAGCCCCCCACTATCATCAACAATGACACAGTAGAAACAGTTGACAGCTTTAAATACCTTGGACTCACTCTGGACAATAAACTCACTTTCGACCAGCACACAACGGACATTCAAAAAAGGAGCCACCAAAGACTGTATGCCATCCGCAAACTCAAAGGACTCTATGTTGCCCCCCATCTCCTCCTTCTGTTATATCAAAGTATTGTCCAACCCATTCTGCTCTACTGTTCCACCTGCTTCTTCAACATGCTCACTGTCAAAAACCGGGTCAAACTTACACGTGTCACAAATATAGCTGCCAAATTAATTGGTCTCCCCACACCCACACTGTCAGAGCTCAATATAAAGGCCATCTCACGCATTGCATCCACAATAGCACTGGACAACACTCACCCTCTCAACTGCCACTTCACCGTCATGCCCTCTGGGCGCAGGTATAGGTCCCTGTTGTGCAGGAGGGCTCGCTTCGGCAGAAGCCTGGTGCCTGCAGCCATAACAGCACTCAATAAAAGGCCAAGATAAATCACCCCCAGTCCTACTCTGTGTAGATGTTTATGTAGATATGTTAATTAATTTCATTTGGGGAACCACAAGGGAGGTTACAAAGAGAGAGCTTTTATATAAAAACAAAAAAAACGGGGCTCGGAGCTGTGGACCTGGGGCTAAAATTGAGAATTGCATTTTGTAAAAACATTGCATCTGATTTTAAAAGAAAGGCTGTTTGGATAGGTGAGGCCTTGAGCTGGACCAAAAAGAGGGGTCGTGCTAGAAGTTCACTGCCTTATTTTAAAGTAATGTATGGTGATCTTATAGATAAATCGGTACATCTGAATATCGACTGGCTTGGAACACCCAGTAAAAATATATATATTATTGTGTGTAATGACTTGAATGGTGACATTTTCCCCTATAAATATCTAGATGATGCTGAAAAGCAGGTGTGTCTGAAAAACATATGGAGCAAAACTATATCTGAAAAAAAGAGAGACGTAATGTGGCTGGTCTCAGTAAGGAGACTATCAGTTAGAGCAGTGGTAAAGTGGAGCTGTTTCGTTAAAACTGTTAAATGTCCGATTCATAATTGTGATGAAGATGAATCAGTTGAGCACCTGCTTGTAGACTGCCGCAGATCACAGTATGTCTGGGGGAAAATGTCACAGATTGGTTTTAACGTTAATGTCACATATAAAGCTGCTATGTATGGAGTTTTCGAGGAACGCATGTCTACCATGGATCAGGGCCCCGTTTCCCGATAACGATGGATCTTCGCTCGTACGATCATTCTCCCGATGGATCTTGCGATCCATCGATAATTTCTTTGGAGCGTTTCCCGAAACTCCTCTTAACGTGAACGCGCATTCGCTGCACTCACGACGTCGTAGGATTGTAACTGTCTACTGACACGGTGCTTAAATGGGCTCTGTAGGAGGGGGAGACGCAGGAATGTCGCAGGAAAATTGTGTTAAAAAGGGTTAAAATATATCCCCATCAAGGACAACAGCAGAGTAGCCTACGAAAAAAATAGACTGCAATTATATGAATGCTAAAGACATTAAAACACAATTGATTAGGCTTAAACCGACATATATCAGTCCTAATCCTGAATGCACTGTGCGTTTCACGGCATTTTCCCCCCTGAAATAATTCCATATGACAAAAAATTAAAAATAGCTTGTGTGACAACTACATTTATCTTAATGGGCTGATTTCTGAAACATGCTTTGCGCAGCAAAGAGAGCCGACTTAATCTGATTCCGCATAAGGGTTTCCTTGATTGATCATTTGATTGGCTATAAAAGCCCCTCCGGAAATAGGGTAAGGTATGTATTGATGAGGAATACAACGAAGCCCACCGTCTGGCCCGGTGCATCGTTGAGCGCACGATCGGGAGGTGGAAGTTGCGCTTTAGATGCCTTCACAAGTCAGGCGGAGGGCTCCAGTTTTCGCCGGCCAAGTCATGCGCCGTGATATGTGTGACGGCTATGTTGCACAACATTGCAGCTAAGGCTGGGGTGGCATTGCTTGAACCGGAGGACGCTGAGGACGATGACGACGAGGAAGATCGGTGTGAGGACGGCCTCCCTCATAACTACGCGGCTGGTTTTCATGCGCGTCGAAGAGTGATTGAGACTTTTTTTTAACCCCCTCCACCCTCCCACATGTCACTAAACATTCCCGTCAACGTGACCAATCCCCACCATATCCCAGCCTTTTGCCTGCTCCTTTGCTTGTTTTTTATAATTTATTTTATTTCTTTATTTTTAATTTTTTTAATTGTATTTTATTTTGTACATTATTTTATGCTACGTTTTATGAGTAGCCTATGTCAGTCTGCACAAATCCCCCCACTTTCTCTCACACATTTTGAGTGCCCTGCCTGCGCAAACATTTTCTGGACTGTCCCGTTTTATTTTGGCCATTTTAACATCTTTATTAATAAATTAATTAATAATCTTTATTAATTACCAAACTAAGAACATAAAGGCGCAATGCGTTTTACTAAAACGCATCCAATAGACGGAATGTCCGATGGTGTCGCCACTGAGGCTATAGCTGACGATTCTCTTAGAGTCCTACGAGTACCTACGAGCACCCCTGGAGTACTCGTTAGCTACGAGCGTTTTCAAGACGTTCGTTCCCCACGATGCTTTCGGGAAACGCGGTGAAAACTCTACGATGCCCTTTCGACGCCAGGCCTTTTATTGGTCCGTGGTGTGCACCGTCATCAACAAACTGTGGAACACTAGGTGCGCCATGGTTATGCAACAGGAATCCATCTCAGGAGAGGTGGTATTCAAACAGATTCAAACTGAGCTAAAAAGACAACGAACTCTTGACTCCAGAGAAAAAAGAATGAGACCATGGCACTTATTGACATTGTGAAACTATTCAAATGTGTTGTATTCAAATGTGTATTTTCTTGAATTGATTTGTAAAACCTGCATAATTTAAATAAAAAGAGAGAGAGGTCATGTTTCCCCGAAGGTCCGCTAGGCATTGGAAAAAAACTACTTAATTCATCGTTCAGATCTACTTTATTTTATTTTATTTCATGATCATAATACCCAACAATATATTTTGGGTATTATAATATAGTTTGTTTCCGTCGTCCTCCATCGCTCGATTCAACAATACATTTTGGCACTTTTTATGACTCCCGGATCAGACCGCAGAAAAAGCCTTGGACTTTCCTATCGCCAACATGCCTCTGTACTCGAATATCTCAGGCACGGAGACTGGGAAATGCACAGACTGCACCAAACTGCAACAGACAGTGGCTTTATTTGCAACGAGACTAGCAGCATTAGAAAAATGCAAAGGACTCCTCCAGGATAAAGTGCCGATGGGTGAGTTTGCTGAGCTCACTCAGACCTATATACAGCAAGATGATCAAAGCTACACTGTATCCTTCCCGAAGCTGGACAAGAGAGAGACAGTTCCAGCTGCGTCTCACTGGCACAGAGTCGGCGCTAAGCCAAAACAACATACCAAAGTGAATCAACAAGTTCACTCAACGCCAAATGCTAAGCTACCCAAAGCTAAAGTTACATGTATCAGCCGGATTAGCCCGTCACTGAAATTAACCCTGCCACTGAAGAACCGGTTCCTGCCACTTCAAGAGTCCACGAACGCGCCTGCCATCCATGCACCCTTGAGCCCCGAGATGCGTCCGGACGGACAGTGCGGACAGAGACGGAACAAGATCCAGTCGCCATGGAGGTGAGCTGCGCATGCGTCGGCCACCTGTGCACCCCTGACCCCTGAAATGTGTCCGGACAGACGGTACGGACAGAGATGGAGCAAGAACCAGTCGCCACGGAGGCAGGCTGCGCATGTGTCTGCCACCGTCCAACAAGGGCCCATCTCAGAGAAAGCAGATGAACCAGACACTCTGATCATAGGAGACTCAACCATCAAGTATATAACCAGTAAGAAGATCAAAACATGCAACTTCCCAGATGGAATGGTTAGTGATATCAACCAGAAACTAGCCAAAATCATATTGGAAAACCCCAAAATCTCACAGATTATTGTGCATGCAGGATTTAATGATATTCAAATAGAACAGTCAGAACTTCTGAAGAGGGATTACACTGATCCATTGGATACACTGGACAAAATACACATTAATTCATTCATCAGTGGACCCATACCAGCAGTTGACAGGGGAATAAACAGATTCAGTCGTCTACTTGCACTGAATACATGGCTTTCCAGAGTCTGCAATGAAATAGGAAGGGGCTTTATTGACAATTTCAACTTATTCTGGGGGCGCAAATATCTTTTCAGAGCAGATGGCCTACACCCAAACAGGTTAGGTTCAAAACTGTTGAGGGACAATCTTCTCTTCTCGCTTTCCCACAAATCTCCATGGTCTGACGCACAGGCCACAGTCAGAGCACAGGTTGAGAAGAAGCGAGACTACAGCCTCCCCCACACATCTACTCTGCCACTATCTGACACACAGATAGCAGACAGCCCACAGACCTTGAAGAGAGACAACAGCCCGCCCGACGCCATCAACCCTGTGCTTTCCCCCATCGCTGATGCTGGCTTGGCGAGGAACGGCCACCCCCCTCCTCTGCATTCCCCCATCGACGATGACCTCCAGCCTCATCTCTCCCATAGCCACAACAACAACTCCAGCCCCAATGACTCCTCCCTTTGCGATTTTCCAGCCGAATTTAAGAAACTGGAATATGTTGGCATCAAACTTGCATCTGTGTCAATGATAGCATTGCCACGTCATGGCCACAGGCTGGTAACACCCAAGAGGATGGCGCCCCAGCCCCCCCCCTGTACTGATAGTAGTCCTGATTATTACCGAGACAAAAAAGGGTTCAGCCGTAGACACAGTATAAAGGAAGTTTCACATAATCTGCTGAACCCAAGGTAGCCTACGTCAAAGCAGGGCAACTTTTGCATTCATGCTGTAACCACTAAGAGAGTAAACAAAGGGAAACTTAGACAAACTGCTAACCTCACAAATCTCATATCTATTGCCTCCAAACCAAAACAACCTTAAAGCCTATCAACAACACCATCAGGATGGCACTACTTAATGTGAGGTCTCTTAATAACAAATCATTTTTAGCCAATGATTTTATTACCACTTCTACACTGGATTTTATGTTTTTAACTGAAACATGGCTGGAACAAATTAACAGTGCAACCGTTCTGATAGAGACAGCTCCTCCCAACTATAACTTTTTTGATGCATGTAGATCTGGAAAAAGAGGTGGAGGGGTTGCTGCTATATTTAAAAATGTATTTCAGGGGAAACAGATGTTGTTTGGTGATTTTCCATCGTTCGAATACCTTGGTGCTGTATTGAAATGCTCCCCCAGAGTTCTCCTATTAATTATTTACAGGCCACCCACATATTCTGCAAATTTTTTCGATGACTTCACAGAATTATTGTCTAGCATCTCCACAGAATTTGACTGTCTAGTTATAACTGGTGACTTCAATTTTCATACTGATGATTTGAATGACAAGTGTGCAAAAAAACTTTTTGCCATTTTGGACACATTTTGGACACACGACATACAGACAAAATCAAACACTGTCAAAAAAAGGTATATCAATGAAGATTCTTATGTCCTTTTTAAAAAGGCCATCTCCTTGCTACCACCTCTAAACCCATGTTCTGCTGATGAAACTGTAATTTGAAAATTTTGAAAGTCATAGATGTCATTGCACATTATAAGGTTAAAACGATTTCTGGAAAGCAAAAGGCACCCTGGAGAAAAGATGCTTCTGTAACAGCACAGAAAAAAGAATGCAGGAAGGTTGAACGCATCTGGCGTAAAACAAAACTTCATATTCACCATGATATCTATAAAGAGAGCCTCCGTGCCTACAATTTAGATTTAAAAAATGCTAGAGAAACATTTTCCTCCAATATTATAAAAACCAACACTAATAATGCAAAAACCTTATTTGCAACTGTTGACAGACTGACCAACCCCCCAACACAAATTCCACCTGATCTTTTTATACTGATAAAATTGAAGGTATCATACGCGTCATCAATATCTCCACTTCAAACAAAAATGTTGTACTACCACCCTGTTCAGGCAAAAGTAACGTGGCAAGGATGGCATGCTTTAATGTTGTAGACTCTCAAAATCTTGTGGAAACTGACACAACTAAAGCCATCCACCTGTTACCTTGATACTATACCTACCAACCTCTTTAAGAATGTTTTCGACTGCCTAGCAGTAGACATATTGCAGATAGTTAACAACTCTCTCCAGTCAGGCAATTTCCCAAAAGCTTTGAAAACTGCAGTTATTAAACCCCTTTTAAAAAAGCGGAGCGTAGATGCCTCCATTATTAACAACTACAGACCAATATCAAATCTACCCTTCATAAGTAAAATCATTGAGAAAGTTGTCCTCCAGCAACTTAATCACTTCCTGGCATCAACTGGTTGCTATGACACCTTCCAATCAGGATTTCGACCCCTGCACAGCCCTGAGACCGCCCTCATTAAAGTTGTAAACGACATCCGTCTTAACACAGACTCTGGCAAAACCTCAATACTAATGTTACTTGACCTCAGTGCTGCATTCGACACTGTAGACCATACATTACTTCTGGACCAGTTAGAAAACTGGGTGGGGCTTTCAGGCACCGTCTTAAATTGGTTCAGGTCCTACCTACAAAATAGGAACTACTTTGTTTCCATTGGCGACTTTGTATCAGAATCAACCAACGTGACATGTGGAGTCCCACAAGGTTCGATCTTAGGACCCTCTTTATTCAACATCGACATGCTCCCACTAGGGCAAATCATGCAAAATAACAATATTGACCATCATTGCTATGCTGATGACACGCAAATCTATGTATCGCTATCACCAAATGACTATCAGCCCATAGATCTGCTGTGCCAGTGCATTGAGCAAGTGAAAGAATGGATGTGCCGAAATTTCCTTCAACTAAATGAGGACAAAACAGTGATAATTGTATTTGGTTCTAAAACGGAAAGGCTTAAAGTAACCCAACACCTTCACTCTCTGTCCCTGAAAACCTCAATCAAAGCCAGAAATCTAGGGGTTATCATGGATTCAGATTTACATTTCGACAGTCACATCAAATAAGTTACAAAATCGGCATAATATCACCTTAAAAATGTAGCAAGACTTAGAGGGCTCATGTCCACCGAAGACTTACAAAAACTTGTACATGCCTTTATCACTAGTAAGCTTGATTACTGCAATGGTCTCCTTACAGGTCTCCCAAAACAAACTGAGGAAGCTTCAGCTTGTTCAGAATGCTGCTGCTAGAGTTCTAACAAAGACCAAAAAATGTGATCATATTACACCAATTCTGAAATCGTTACATTGGCTTCTTGTAGGTCAGAGATTGATTTTAAAATCATGTTGCCAACTTATAAATCCCTACATCGTTTAGGCCCAAAATAGTTAACTGATATGCTTCCACTACATCAGCCTTCTAGACCACTAAGATCCTCTGAGACCAATCTGTTAATTATCCCCAGAGTAAACACAAAACATGGGAAAGCAGGATTTAGTTACTATGCAACAAATAGCTGGAATAAACTCCCAGAGGATTTAAGAGTTGCCCCAACTCTGAGCACCTTTAAAACCAGACTGAAGACTTTTATGTTTGCTATAGCTTTCTGCTAAATCTTAAATACATTGCACTTTCTAAAAAGCTTTTTTAACTTTGCCTTTATTTTCTATATTAATGCTACAATGCCTTTTTAACTTTCTACTTTCTTTGCATATGTTTTTTACTTATCTATTATTTTATTTTATTGTATGACAATGTTAACATGTGAAGCACTTTGAGTCTGCCTTGTGTATGAAAAGTGCTATATAAATAAAGTTGCCTTGCCTTGCCTAAAAAGCAAGGGAGGATTGTCTTCCTCGGAGGTCTAGAGCACGAGACCTCTGGTCTCGTGCTCTAAATCTTTTATTGCATCATCTTTCGCATCCCAGTTTGCTGACAACTGGGCTAGGTTGAAATATACAGGCAAAGCAGATCTACCCTCACGGGAGTATGTTGGTAAAGAACTTTTGTTTGAATCCAACCTTTTGTGTGCCCGTGACGTACATTCATTCATTCATTCATCGCCCTGCCTAACCGACGCGAGTTTGAATTATGTTTCTATCAGCAAGCTACACTCCGTCGCTTCTTGGAGCAGTATGCTGCTGAGAGTCAGCAGGATAAATGGAAATTCTGGTCCATTGACTCCTCAGTCAGTATTGGTATAGTTAACCTCGTGGTTAAGTTCTGGACCGGCCGTGTGTCAGATCACGACGTTGAGCTGTATCTGAAGCGATACTGTAACATACTGGAGAAGCCGTATGTGGGGGGACGTGTGACGTCTGGCCTGCAGGGGGAGTATGGGCAGGTTGGGAGCGCACCGGATTGGCTGGGGGGGTTGGACCTGAGGGCGAGCAGGTGTCAGCACTCAGGCCAATCAGGGAGTGTTTGTATTTATGTGCCTGCTTTGTGGTTAGTAGGGAAACCGGGGAGAAGAGAGAGAGAGGTCCAACGCGTTCCGTGCCAGAGATCGCATGCCGTGGATCGCAAACGCGAGGACTCTCCTGGACATTACTTTCCATTTTAGTTTGAAGTCGCTGTTTTGTTTTGATTTTGCAATAAAGACACTCCCAGTGCGGGAAGACGAACTGTGGCCTCCCTGCGCTCTCTGAACCTGCTACACCGTACAAACCATTAGACCAGTTTGGAATATGGTACAGCATCCGCAAATACAAGGTGGAGCTCAAGCGAGATGCCAACAGTCATCTCATGTCTTTGTCCACCTCCGTGTCCCTGGGTCCTTACAACTGGCCGTCTTCAGTATCCCGGCTAAGAGATGCGTTGTTTCATATGCAACAGCACGGATCCTCGGGTCAGGGAGTGCCGGGAGGTAAAGTGCTGGAAGTTTGCCAGCCTGGGGCACAAAGCTAATGCCTTCAACAATGATGCGGAGTGCAGTCTATGTGGGCAGCGAGGGCACTCGTTTTTCAAATGCCCCCGGAGCTTAACGTGGCACTGGCACGGAGGAAGTCTCAAGCCGAGGAGCAGTAGAGACAGGTCCTGGCGCTGCTGAGGACCTCCAGACCGGAGCCATCACAAGCTGACGCCAGCGCTTCACAGACAGCAGTCCAACAGACGGAGCCCGAGGAGAATGCACCGAGAGGAGAGGCGAGGAGGAGCCGAGTCATCACCGAGCAGAGAGGAGTTAGGTGATGACGAGGTGAGAGAGCTGCAGGTGATGGCTGGAGTGAGACCACAACCGCAGCGGGTGCCTATCAGGAGTGGCCGTGGGAGAGCTCAAAGAAGCTCTTTTGCTGCAGCTGCACTGATGAGGGATGCAGCCAGCTCCACAGGGACCCCCGCTCAGGTGGGGAGTCAGCTCAGTCCCTGTGGCCCAGAGGTTGCAGCCGGAGAGGAGACGGAGGAGGCAGTCAGACAGCTGGAGAAGGCCGTCGATGAGATCCTGCCACCCTGGTCCGACTCCTCAGGCGTTGAGGATGGCGCCGGGATCAGTGAGCAGCGACGGGAGGAGCGAGGTGAGGAGTCGTACGACTCGGCAAGCGAGGAACCGAGCATCAGAAGCCTGAAGCCGATGGAGCGTCAAATTTTCGGCAGCGACTCGGACACTAGCGAAGAGGAGGGGACCCCCCTTGTTTCAGCGGAGTCGACAGGAGCTCCCTCACAGGTGAGTGTTTCCCAGAAGCGACAGACGTCGCCTCTGGTAAGTGAAGAAAAAAAACAGAAGAAATGATTTGCTGGTTAACACTTTGTCACCATGACTGTACTTTCCATTATAACCTGTAATGTGAGAGGTATCCAGTCCATAAAGAATAGAGAGACTAAGATGTCTGCTCTCCATAATACAAGTTATGACATTATTTGTGCACAAGAGCTACGGTTAACATCACAGGCTGACGTCGAAGACGTGCGTGCCAGGTGGGAAAAAGGCACTTCCATTGTGTCCAGAGGCTGTGATAAAGCTGATGGAGTAGCTATATTGTTTAAAAATAACGCAGAAATTATAAAGACAAGAGAAATCATTCCAGGGAGGATTTTGTTAGTAGATTGTTTTTATTAACCCATTTAAAAATACGAATTATTAATATATACACAACTCAAGATGCATCTACTAAAGTGAGGATGTTAAAAAAACTATACGAGCTACTGTCAGTGTGCTTTTACACTGTCCTGAGCGGGGACTTCAACTCGTATACTGAGGCTAATGACAGGATCCCTGTCCCTACGAATCCTCGCAGCAGGAATAGGGAAAGTGATGTTTTGAAAAAAATGAGTGAATCTTGTGGAGTTAAAGATGTTTTTAGAGTGCTGCATCCCTTTGATGTAGGCTCTACTTCGGTTCGATCCGCGTATCAAAACGAGGATAGACCGGATATACGTGACTGCTGACATTACACCTGTAAGCTATAAGACTCGGGTTTTGGTCAATTCAGACCACCTGGCTGTAATAGCACTTTTAAAATTTGAAAAGACCGAAAAAAAAGGTTTTTGGAAACTAAATGTTAGCTGTTTAAAGAACAACGATGTAATTACTGAATTAAAAAAAGAAGTAGTAATAACAAAAAGTTTAAAGGTTCCAACCAGGTCCTATTTGGAACTGTGGGAAGTATTAAAAGAACGTCCGAGATATTTTTTCAAATTTAAATGTAGAATGTTAAACCAGGAGCAAAATGCAAAATACAGCGCACGAATGGCTAGTTTTGTAGATTTGAAAACTAAAGCAAATAAAACGGAGATAGACACAGACTTTGACCGAAATGGAAATTGAGCTGGCCAAATTAAATGTTGTATCATTTTGCCTTCGCCTACAGGCAGGTATGGGGGACACAGCATGTCCTACCAATGTACATAACCTGGCAAGTATACAGAAAAAGAAACTCGAAAATAAGCATGTGGGACCAATACTAAATGAAAATGGTCTTTTAATAGAAGATGAGAAAACAAAAAGGGAAACGATTCGAGAAATGTGTGAAAAACTATATAGAAAATGTGATATTAATGTGTCAAGGTTGCAGTCTTTTCTCGACTCCATTATTTTGAATGGGGTTGACCTTATTTCAGAGGGTGGGGTAATTACTTCTAATGAAGTAAGAGAAGCAATTTCTCAGTTATGTAAGGGAAAGTCACCAGGGCTAGATGGCCATCCTAATGAGTTTTACCTCTCTTGCTCAGACATGTTGGTAGACTTGCTAACCTCAGCTTTTAACGGCGGAATCAAAGCAGGCAAGATGCACACATCCTTTTATCAAGATGTGATATCGTTTATAAATAAAAAGGGGCCCTCTCCCAATCTAGATAATTGGAGGCACGTCACAATTATGAACGTCGATTATAAGATTTTAGCGAAAATAGTAGCAAACAGGCTAAATGATGATCTAGAGAAGCTTGTGGAAAATGTGCCATGTGCCATTAAGAGGAGGCTAATGTGGGACAACTTATGTATTTTAAGAGACATTACCAGTGGGAATGTAAAAGATGAGATCTTTTTGATAAGCCTTGACCAGAAAAAAGCTTTTGATTATGTATCTAGAGAATAATTGTGGGAAGTGCTAAGGGCATATGGTTTTAAAGAAGAACTTATTCATATTATTAAATTGTTATAAGTAGAATCCACGGTCCAAATAAACGTTAATGGGGTCTTAACGGATTCATTTGCAATCAAGAGGGGGGTAAAACAAGGGTGCCCCCTCTCAGCAGCTCTCTACATTCTCGCTATTAAACCTTTTTTAAGCAAGATTAAGAACGATAAAAGGCTCTCAGGTATTAACGCTAGTGGTGGCTAGCGAGTAGTTGTCTTGGCTTATGCCGGCGACATTACCATCATAATTAACAACAGTAAATAATTGAATATTGTTAATGAGCACTTGTCACTATATAAAGAGATCTCTGGGTCCAAATTAAACCATGACAAGACAGAAGGTGTTTGGTTCGGGAGGAGTGAGGCAAAGCCAGTAATAAATATAAACGATAAAGATACAATGTCAATCCTGGGCATAAAGTTCAGTAGGAACGATTGTTATGGAGAAAACAGGAATGAGAAAGATAAAGAAATTAAAGAAGAACTGGATAAATGGGAAAATAAATCATGTAGCTATAGGGCCAAGATATTAATCATAAAAACATGTGTTGTGTCAAAGCTGCTGTTCTTGGCAACCATTTTTCCTCCTAAGGACCAGACACTTAAAAAGATAAATAAAATGCTTGTTAATTTCATTTGGGGAAACACAAGGGAGGTTACAAAGAGAGAGCTTTTATATAAAAACAAAAAAACGGGGGGCTCGGAGCTGTGGACCTGGGGCTAAAATTGAGAATTGCATTTTGTAAAAACATTGCATCTGGTTTTAAAAGAAAGGCTGTTTGGATAGGTGAGGCCTTGAGCTGGACCAAAAAGAGGGGTCGTGCTAGAAGTTCACTGCCTTATTTTAAAGTAATGTTTGGTGATCTTATGGAGAAATCGGTACATCTGAATATTGACTGGCTTGGAACTCCCAGTAAAAATATATATATTATTGTGTGTAATGACTTGTATGGGGACATTTTCCCCTATAAATATCTAGATGATACTGAAAAGCAGGTGTGTCTGAAAAACATTGAGCAAAACTATATCTTAAAAAAAGAGAGACGTAATGTGGCTGGTCTCAGTAAGGAGACTATCAGTTAGAGCAGTGGTAAAGTGGAGCTGTTTCGTTAAAACTGTTAAATGCCCGATTCATAATTGTGATGAAGATGAATCAGTTGAGTACCTGCTTGTAGACTGCCAGAGATCACAGTATGTCTGGGGGAAAATGTAACAGATTGTTTTTAGCGTTAATATCACATATAAGGCTGCTATGTATGGAGTTTTCGAGGAACGCATGTCTGCCATGGATCAGGACTTTTATTGGTCCGTGGTGTGCACCGTCATCAACAAACTGTGGAACACTAGGTGCGCCACGGTTATACAACAGGAATCCATCTCGGGAGAGGTGGTATTCAAACTGATTCAAACTGAGCTAAAAAGTAGAGCTGTCAGTTAAACGCAAACCAATTTTAACGGCGTTAAAAAAATTATCGCACGATTAACGCAATTATTATAGTTTTTTTTTTTCTTTGGCTCAAAACAAAGAAGCAGTAGCCTGACTGCTAGGATCAAATGCCCTTTGTTCAAAGCAGTCGTTTAATTGCACTATAGGCTCTTTTTTTGTATAGTCCTGTTTTGATCAGTATATGCCAATGTTGTTATCAATAAAAAATCATTTGCACAAGGCAAGCCGATGCACTTCACCATGTTGATAAGAGAATTAAAATGAGAAGAATTATGGGACAAAAAAAATCAAGGGATATTTATCATAGAAAAATAATTTGCGATTAATAGCGATTAATCGTGAGTTAACTATGACATTAATGCAATTAATCACGATTAAATATTTTAATCGCTTGACAGCTCTACTAAAAAGACAACGAACTCTTGACTCCAGAGAAAAAAGAATGAGACCATGGCACTTAATGGCATTATGAAACTATTTAAATGTGTTGCATTCAAATGTGTATTTTCTTGAACTGATTTGTAAAACCTTCATTGCTTAAATACAATTTATTAAAAAGCATGGGTGTCCTCCGGTCTTACCTCTTCCAGACATGTTCAGATTTTCCCGGTTGGAACGCTGCAGAGAAATGCCCGATCGGTGAAATGCTCTAGTATATATATACTAGAGCATCTATCTAGGTCTCTGCTCATTGGCCATCCACAATTTGAAAAGATTGGACCAATCACGATGCAGTTAGATCATGACCGTCAACCCCAAGTGGTGTTGGAACAAAATTAAATGTGTCCCTATTGAAAATGAAGACGTAGAAATGGATATATAATATAGAATTGAGTTGTACATCAATTGCATTGCTCGCCAAGTGGTATCATAAAATCTAGTCAACATCATTTGACAATTAAACCATCCGCTTGTAGATGTGTTGAACTCTTATCAATCCAACGTTGAACACGGAGGTATCCATATTTGAATATTATATTCCATGTAACCATTTCTATGCAACTTTACTTTAAGAAAATATAAATCGGCCGCTTTCATAGGCGGACATACTGAAGTAAAGGGTTTATTTTCTGAAATTCACCCGATTATATCAGTACATCGCATCTAGGTTTAAGTAACCTAGGCCACATCATTTACCTAACGGCAATCAGGGTTGACCAAAAAGGAAGATTGCTTTTTGAACTTTTTAGGTGGCTCTTAAAAGAGCCTTTTTGCAGACTAAACTTGTCAAATTATGCGCGCTCTCCGCGGATACGGCGGGCGAGTTGGATGTCCTTGGGCATGATGGTGACCCTCTTGGCGTGGATGGCGCACAAGTTGGTGTCCTCGAACAGACCAACCAGGTAAGCCTCGCTGGCCTCCTGAAGAGCCATAACAGCGGAGCTCTGGAAGCGGAGGTCGGTCTTGAAGTCCTGGGCGATCTCCCTCACCAGGCGCTGGAAGGGCAGCTTGCGGATCAGCAGCTCGGTGGATTTCTGATAACGACGGATCTCTCTCAGCGCTACTGTACCGGGCCTGTAACGATGGGGCTTCTTCACGCCACCGGTGGCCGGGGCGCTCTTGCGGGCAGCCTTGGTGGCGAGCTGCTTCCTGGGAGCTTTCCCACCGGTGGATTTACGAGCGGTTTGCTTAGTTCTTGCCATTTCAGATGAGTTTCCTCTAACTTGGGTGGCTGACTGCCGTTGAATTGACTTTATATAGCCAGTCGCGGAGAACAGCCACACCCTGATTGGTCCTTTGAAACACGCTATGAGAGTCGTTGAATACAGAGCCAAAGTACCGCCCTCATGAAGCCCAACCCTTCTTTCTAACCATCTGTTTAGTGCGTCCATGAAAGAAGAATTAACTCTGACTTATCAATGTATTTAATTGATTCGAGGTCATAGTATAGGCCTACAATCTTCATTATACAGTTGGCTTTTTTAGCGTCATTCGACCATGTTGAAACAGCAGCTTTATTTCAATTTTCTGCTTTGAGTGAGTTAGTTTAAGATGTTGTCAAAACGCCTAAAGGCATCGAACTATTTCATGAGATTAAGTAAAATATTTTATTTGACAATTTGTAACAACGAAGCATTCATGCCTCATTTATATTTTGGTCTGTATCCGGCGGCGTAGAACATTACTTTAGTAGGCTACTTCGGTACCACTTTCTGAGCTAGATTTTCTTTGTGTAACATACAAAATGGTGAGCACGAAAATCCAACTCTAGTGGAGGCTGTGGAGATGACCAGGGGAAATAAATGACACGGTAGGTAATACACAAAAGTGTGGTCCTCTATCGCGTCCCTCTTCGAGATAAATGGCCCTATCGTGTTTTATCGTAAGAGCCACTGGCATGTTTATAATGCGTTACTGAGTTTACCAAAGTCCCCCAACCATCTACTTCACATTCGGATGGCCGCCAGTAGGTTTCATATCCAAATGCACATATTTTCGTGGTTATGTTTCCCGATTGCACGTCAAACATCAGACATAGGCCTATTTGAAAATCAATTACTGCAACGCCGGGACACATTCCTTACTTAATGCAATCGTTACACCACACTTGACTGCGGTCTTAGAAACGGTTTTTTGGAGCCCTTCTTGGGAGCGGGTTTGGCGACTTCAGCAGGCATGATGTCAATGGAATGAGTTCACTGTGATCCCCTGCCATATTTAAAGGAGATACATGCAAATTTACATGTGATAGTCCTGCTTTGCGATTGGCTAAGATATACCGGAAGTCAGAGTTACGTTGCTTTTTGGCGGGCGGAGATGGCTCCGCCTAAGTACTTCCGCTCAATTTGAATTCCCATTCAGTGCTAGTCAAGCCCATACATATAGAACACTAGTAGCGGCGGCGTCTAGAACGTCACCATAGGCGGCCATCTTACAACAGTAAATCTTGCTGTTGGAGTCTGGGGTAGCTGAGGTGAGTCAGTGATCTGCACGCTAATACAACGCTAATACTGTTATCTCGCTGAAATATTGACGGATTTACAAACGGTTCGGTTTCTTACAAACATTAATTCCGGATGCTTGAACATGTTTAATTGCAGCTTTTATCTTCGAAAAACGACTTAATCGTGCAGCTTAGTTGTGCATCACGGGTAGGCTACTAGCTACCCAGTAATTTTACATAGATGGGAGAGGCAGAGTTGCTCGTTCTTTTCAATATAATTTAAGTTGAACATGATTAAACTCAAGTTGCACATGATTTTCTATCGGGTTGGTTTGTTAAAAACATCTTGCATTATGAATTCTACAGGAAATTGCTGACAAGTGAAGATGCCTGACTTTTGTGCAGCCTACGGATGCGTCAATCTACGAACTCTCCAAACGAGAACCCGTGGGATGACCTTTCACCTGTAGGATATTACAATATTATGACTTCTATCTTCAGGATAATCGTTAGAGACTTTGTGGAATTATATACAATACAGCTCCTGTTACACAGGAACAGCGGGGCTAGTATGATATAATAGTAAGAGTGTTGTTGACACAAGGCTTTCTAGAATATGTTTGTTAACACAATCACTGAATGGAATCTTGGACACTTTTTTATTGTTTTTAGTGTGGTTAATCTTAAATACGGATTGAAAATGTTGACAATAATTAATATATCTTGGTACATTTCTCACTTTTTTAAGGTTTCCCAAAAACAAAACGAGAAGGATTAAGTGGGAAATGGCCCTAAGAAGGGACAGTTTTACTGCTTCTGACAGATCACTGCTCTGCAGTGACCACTTCAGGATTGAGGACTTTGACAGGACGGGGCAGACTGTCCGGCTTAAAGATGGTGTTGTGCCAACCCTTTTCAACTTTCCAGCTCGTCTTCAAAGGGTATGTGTATCATTGACCAACAATAATTTAAGGTGTATAAGATTGATGTATCAATATAAATATGTGATTAAATGTCACACTTTAGTTTTAGTGTCTGTAAGTTATGTAATGTGTTGTTTATTACAGCATATTTTAGACACTCAAATCTTCTTTACTTGTGTTTATTTTAGTCGGTAGCAACCAGAAGCGCAACCAAATCTAAAAGAGCGGAAGAGAACCTGGCAATGGACTTGATGCCTGATGTTGTGAGTATTTTCATGTGGAATGTCACAAACTAATTAGAGAATCATATGGCTTGTTATATCAAAACCTTAATCTTGATGGTACCCAGGTCTATGATGATGTTACTAGTCTTGGAGCCCAATATTATTTAAGGGTGGTACTCTGTGTAAATAGTTTGAAAAACACTGTCTATCTCACTTTCTCACTCATTCACTGGAATGAATAAACATGTGTGAACATTGAAACTACACCCAGGGGTATGCAACCTTTTATATTTTTGTCCAGAGCCACAAAACGCCTTATAAGTGGAGAAGCCTGTACAATTTCTTAAAAGTGTACTGTTGTGTTTTCTGTTGGAGAATTGGAGGACCTAAAAATTAATTCAGGCTCACAGAATTCAAAAGTGAAGATTGAATTGTTGAAAAAGTAAGTTATTAATTTCCGTATTACTATTATTTATATATTTGTATGTTTTGCCAAAACAACAGGAAGCTACTGGAGAGAGGAGATTGAGCAGCAAGTGGCAGGACACTGACCACTTGTATGCATTGCCTGCTTGCCCTTCCCGTGAGGATGGACACTGGGATTTCAGCTGCCTTCAGTGTGCAGAATGTATATAGTTCTCTGCAAACCTATGGTGGTACCATGCCTTCAGTGTGCATATTGTATAAAGTTCTCTGCAAACCTATGGTGGCATCCTGCCTTCAATGTGTCTTGAACAACCACAAAGGTTGCACATATTATGTTCATATTTTATCGTATTTGCCTAATGCATATTTGACTGTAGATAGATTTGAGTGAAGTAACCAACACAATAGATTGCTGAGTTTTAGTAACCCATGTATTGATTTAACATAAATAACATGAATACCTTGTGCATGTGTGTTTTTATTGCACCTATCTGTTCTGTTTAATGTTAATTTCATATGAAAACACATGGTTTTAATTACACAAATACATCTCTGTTCAGGGTGGGGAATACATCTTGCAGCTTTTGTTGACGTATATTTGTAAAGGGAAATCTTGTACCTATTTTAGAACATTATTCTATTTTTCTTAGAACCAAAGTATTCATAAGTATGTACTGTCATGCCTACATATCTGACGTTTATAATAAACTAAACCGTTTGAAAATCTGTTAAGAATTTAGCAAGTTATGGTTTTTTAAAAGGTACATGTACCACTACCAACGCAATGTTATGGGTGAGCAGTTTACTGTGGTAAGACGGCCGCCAGTGGTGACGTTCGACTTCATTGGCCAGCAGCGCAGTCGAGACATCTAGTTCTATCACACTCTAATTAGCTAACTAACTCAAAACACCTAGAAAAGCCTTTAAATGGTCTCTCGTTTTGATTCTGTATGACAAACAATCATGGGGAAGACTGCTGACTTGACAACTGTCCAAAAGATGACCATTGATAGTTTAAAGAAGGAGGGCAAGACACAAAAGGTCATTGCCAAAGAGGTTGGATGTTCCCAGAGCTCTGTGTCCAAGCACATTAATAGAGAGGCGAAGGGAAGAAAAAGATGTGGTAGAAAAGAGTGTACAAGCAAGAGGGATAAACGCGCCATGGAGAGGATTGTCAAACAAAACCGATTCAAAAATGTGGGGGAGATCCACAAAGAGTGGACTGTAGCTGGAGTCAGTGCTTCAAGAAGCACCACACACCGACGTATGCAAGATATGGGCTTCAGCTGTCGCATTCCTCGTGTAAAGCCACTCTTGAATAAGAGACAACGTCAAAAGCGTCTCGCCTGGGCTCAAGACAAAAAGGACTGGACTGCTGCTGAGTGGTCCAAAGTTATGTTTTCAGATGAAAGTACATTTTGTATCTCCTTTGGAAATCAAGGTCCCAGAGTCTGGAGGAAGACAGGAGAGGCACAGAATCCACGTTGCCTGAAGTCCAGTGTAAAATTTCCACAGTCAGTAATGGTCTGGGGTGCCATGTCATCTGCTGCTGTTGGTCCACTGTGTTTCCTGAGGTCCAGGGTCAATGCAGCAGTCTACCAGGAAGTTTTAGAACACTTTATGCTGCCTGCCGCGGACCAACTTTATGGAGGTGACGATTTCATTTTCCAACATGACTTGGCACCTGCACACAGTGCCAAATCTACCAGTACCTGGTTTAAGGACCATGGTATCCCTCTTCTTGATTGGCCTGCAAACTCACCTGACCTTAACCCCATAGAAAACCTATGGGGTATTGTGAAGCGGAAGATGCGAGATGCCAGACCCAACAATGCTGAAGAGCTGAAGGCCACTATTAAAGCAACCTGGGCTCTCATAATATATCTATGGCAGGGGTCTCAAACTTGCGGCCCGGGGGCCAATTGAGGCCCGCGGATGATATTTTGTGGCCATCTACTTGACATCAAAATGTAATGTTAGTGCGGCACGCACGTTGTTGTCGAACGCACATTTCTACCGAGTCGCTTTTTTTTTTTTTTTTTTTTTTTTATCACTTGTGTTAGGGTGACCAAATGTCCAGGTTTTGCTGTGACAGTCCCAATATTGAGTTGTGTGTCATGACTCTGACAAAAGCCAAAGGATGCTAAAATGACAGGTATAATCACACAAAAATCTTTTTTTTTTGCTATTCCGCCTATGCAATTGTGACAAAAAAAAAACAAAGTGTTTTGGCTATTATTTTTACATAAAAAGTGACAACTGCAATGTTATAAACACCAAAACTGAAATAGTAAAAATACTATAAATAATGAACAAATAATCAAAAAAAAGGAAAATGTAAACAAAATTAACTTATTTACATGATTCCCTCCCTCCCCCTCCTTTCTTCTCCGGGCATTTAGCCATCTCACAAAAGTAAATAAAAATAAAACCACACACGAGCGCGCAAATCAACCACTTGCTTCACACTCGCACTCTGGGGAAGAGCCTGCTACTTTACGCACACCACTTGCACATTCGTTTTCTCAAACACACGTGAGACGGTGTTTGACATGCTGGATATCGTCAGAAAGGTCTTTTCATTGGCTATGAGGATATCTGTCCCCGACCCTTGCTGTCTGCTGGTGTAGCTGTCAATCAAAGTATACATGCCCCGTTTTGATAGTGATCGCCTCATTGGCTTGTAAGGCTTGTAAACAGGGTTTACAAGGTTCTAGCTTTTGGGGGGCTCAACCCCAGGAAGCCACTTGGGTAAATGAAGTATATAAAGTCCTGTCCAAGATTATTTCATTCCACAACCTTTATTATCTTAGTCACTATGCTGTTGTATGTCTAAGCCAATAGCTGGCAGTGTCAGCTAAATAATGCAGTTCTGAACCACTAAAGTGATGAAAGGAGAAAAGACTGTTGATGAAGGAATAATCAATGGATGTGAACTGTAATAACAAATTTGAGGTATATTAAATTTCCCTTGTGTAAGTTTCACTCAAAAATGACCATATTTCCCCTTTTTTAATTTACACAGTTACTGAAACACATTGGTACAACATGTACTAGATTAATAATATGAGAAACATACCACTATTTCGGGAGCAATCATGCATCAATCTTGTTCTGATGCAAAAAAAAAAAGGGTGCTAATTTTCAGCCTAAAAAAAACGCTGGCATTATTTTATCAGCTGTGGGCGTTTTCATTGCCAAAACAACGTGAGCTAATCAACAAGTACAACATGTTCTAGACCAGTGGTTCTCAATTATTTCATTCCCACCCTAGTAGACAGACATTTTTTCGCGCCCTCCCTGAATTGAAATAGCCTACTATTGAGAACCTGCTAACATTTACTTATTAAGACAAAATTAGCGGAGATAACATCTGCAAAAACTTAAAACAATTTCCAAGTTCAGTTTATTAACTCAATTTGTAACATTTAAACAGGACTGCTAAGTCTGTGTGAATCTCAAAACAGAGAAACACGAGCAAATGATTCACTGGGGTTTGCATTTAATTAAAAACATTTTTAAACAGCAAACATTGGTCACATGTCAGCTTCATCAGCTTATTCCCTTTCAAAAAAAAAATATATGTCCGTTGCCAGGCAGGTTTGGAATTTTTGAACGCGGACTACGTAGGCGGTACAATTTTGGTGTGACAGTGCCAAAGTGGACAACTTGTGCGATTGTCCAAAGCTCCCAGGATCCCTTGCGGCACACTGAACATGAAGACCACGCCCAGGGTCGCTACAATATTTAACATTCAATATCTCAATCGCTATGAAGCATTATTCAAGCATGAATAAAGACACTAAGTCCCTCTATCATGACTTTGTAAGGTCAAAATTCTTGTAAAACTTCTGACCCTTGGTATTGGTTTATTTAAAATAAAATAAGTAACTTATTAAATAAATAAATAAGACACTAATGGTACGGCCACACCAACCGCGTTGCTCGCGTTAGGGGCGTTGAAAATCGTCATTTTTGCATAGGGAACCATTGGTCTAGGCGCGGTACACGCGTTGAAGCGTTGAAGCGTTGCGTTGGGGGCGTTAGGCGCGGTAGTTGCACGTAATTACGCACGTAAACGCAGTAACGCGCCCAACGCACCAACGCCCGGAGTTCAGAAAATTGAACTTTCAACGCTCCAACGCGAGACGCTTAGCCGCGGTGGCCAATCAGCGTGGAGCTTGACCCGACGTCACTGGCAGAGAGTAGTGAGCTTGCACAGAAGCATACGGCCGACATCTTTCTTTATTCTGGGTGGAAATAGTAACGTAGTTACGCCATTAAATGCGTTTATTGAAACATTTCTAGCGAAAAATGTGCATTTTACTTTCATAATGTTCGCTCGGTGAATGTGAAGGATGTTTGGTTTGGTAGTTATGACGAAGAGGGAACGCTCCGTTCACTTGCATGGACAGAGTCTCTGGTTACTAAGCAACCTCAACGTCTTGGCGGACTATATATCTGCTGATCAACACTACGAATGCTGGAAACACACCAGACACACCATGTGAAGTTATTTAACCCGATTATTGTTATTTATATCCGAGATTATTTAATCTAACCCGATCTAAACTCTATCACCCAAACACGGCGGCGTTTGGGTTTCCTACCTCGGACTCCAGCGCAGCCACGGCCGACATTTTTCTTTATTCTGGGTGGAAATAGTTACATAGTTACGCCATTAAATGCGTTTATGGAAACATTTTTAGCGAGAAATGTGCATTTTACTTTCATAATGTTCGCTCAGTGAATGTGAAGGATGTTTGGTTTGATAGTTATGACGAAGAGGGAACGCTCCGTTCACTTGCATGGACATGGACTCATCTAGCTGCGTTGGCGCGTTGACGCATTGGAAGCGTTGAACCACCACACACTGGTCAAGCGTCAGGTTAGGCGCGTTACTCGCGTTGTCCAACGCGAGTAATGGTGCGGCCACACCAACCGCGTTACTCGCGTTGGACAACGCGAGTAACGCGCCTAACCTGACGCTTGACCAGTGTGTGGTGGTTCAACGCTCCAACGCGTCAACGCGCCAACGCAGCTAGATGAGTCCATGTCCATGCAAGTGAACGGAGCGTTCCCTCTTCGTCATAACTATCAAACCAAACATCCTTCACATTCACTGAGCGAACATTATGAAAGTAAAATGCACATTT
Source organism: Gadus morhua (assembly GCF_902167405.1). Lineage (NCBI taxonomy): Eukaryota > Metazoa > Chordata > Actinopteri > Gadiformes > Gadidae > Gadus > Gadus morhua. The sequence goes on along the minus strand of NC_044049.1, from coordinate 23,874,212 downwards.
CTCGCTAAAAATGTTTCCATAAACGCATTTAATGGCGTAACTATGTAACTATTTCCACCCAGAATAAAGAAAAATGTCGGCCGTGGCTGCGCTGGAGTCCGAGGTAGGAAACCCAAACGCTGCCGTGTTTGGGTGATAGAGTTTAGATCAGGTTAGATTAAATAATCTCGGATATAAATAACAATAATCGGGTTAAATAACTTCACATGGTGTGTCTGGTGTGTTTCCAGCATTCGCAGTGTTGATCAGCAGAGAAGCAGTCCGCCAAGACGTTGAGGTTGCTTAGCAACCAGAGACTCTGTCCATGCAAGTGAACGGAGCGTTCCCTCTTCGTCATAACTATCAAACCAAACATCCTTCACATTCACCGAGCGAACATTATGAAAGTAAAATGCACATTTCTCGCTAGAAATGTTTCCATAAACGCATTTAATGGCGTAACTATGTTACTATTTCCACCGAGAAAAAAGAAAGATGTCGGCCGTATGCTTCCGTGCAAGCTCACTACTCTCTGCCAGTGACGTCGGGTCAAGCTCCACGCTGATTGGCTACCGCGGCTAAGCGTCACGCGTTGGAGCGTTGAAAGTTCAATTTTCTGAACTCCGGGCGTCGGTGCGTTGGGCGCGTTACTGCGTTTACGTGCGTAATTACGTGCAACTGCCGCGCCTAACGCCTCCAACGCAACGCTTCAACGCGTGTACCGCGCCTAAACCAATGGTTCCCTATGCAAAAATGCCGATTTTCAACGCCCCTAACGTGAGCAACGCGGTTGGTGTGGCCGTACCATAACGCGGTTGGTGTGGCCGCACCATAACACCGTGATTCCACCGGACGCGTACGCGCCACGGAACGGTTGCGCCGCGGAATGGTTGCGTCCTCTGCCCTGCGTCCATTCCTCAGGGCGCGTAACGGCAGCGTAGCGCTGCCTTGCGAGCCAGCCGTATTCACGCGAGATCACGCGATAATCCTAAACCTAATGTGCTCCCCTTCCACTCCCAAAACTATTGCAATTAAATGCCACGCTTTGTCCTTTCTGACATTTTCCTTATAAAAAGGATGATTTGGTACATAAATGACTTCATGTTGCTGAACTTCGACAATGAGTCTCTCGTCGTCCATGTTGCCGACCCTCTGAGACCCTTTGATTGATTGACTGCTGACCTGGTGCCACCGGTCATGACGTAATAATGTTGATGTGAAGTTACATGAGCTGAGCATTGTGTTTTATTTTGAAAATTGACCGGATGCTCTATGGCTTTTACTTTTCACTTCCTGCCCTGCTCGATCTGCTCTGTTGAAATTGATGCGGTTTAGCAGCGGCTCGCGGTAAAAATAGAAGTGCGACGGAAAGTTAGCGCCGCGGCGCAGCACGCCGCTCCTGGGACGCTGCTGAAACGTTCCGCGGCGCGCCCGGTGGAAATGGTCTCATTGATTAGAGTGGAAGCGATCAGCAGCGGTGACCGCTGCTGATCGCTTACAGTCGGGTACAGTGCCAAACCGGGGTGTTGGTTCCCCTGTTCCAAAAGGGGGACCAGAGAGTGTGTGCCAATTACCGGGGTATTACACTTCTCAGCCTCGCTGGTAAAGTCTACTCCAAGGTGCTGGAAAGGAGAGTTCGGCCGATCGTCGAACCTCAGATTGAAGAGGAACAATGCGGTTTTCGCCCCGGACGTGGAACTACGGACCAGCTCTTCACTCTCGCAAGGATCCTGGAGGGGACCTGTGAGTATGCCCATCCGGTCTACATTTGTTTTGTGGATCTGGAGAAGGCGTATGACCGGGTCCCCCGGGAGAAACTGTGGGAGGTGCTGCGGGAGTATGGGGTAAGGGGGTCTCTCCTCAGGGCCATCCAATCTCTGTACTCCCAAAGCGAGAGCTGTGTTCGCGTCCTCAGCAGCCAGTCTCGTTCTGAGTGGGTGTTGGTCTCCGCTAGGGCTGCGCCTTGTCACCAATCTTGTTTGTGATACTTTGACAGGATATCAAGGCGTAGTCGTGGTTGGGAGGGGTTGCAGTTCGGTGGTCTGAGGATCTCGTCACTTCTTTTTGCAGATGATGTGGTCCTCATTGAATCATTGGCCTGTGACCATCAGCATTCACTGGATCGGCTGGCGGCCGAGTGTGAAGCGGCTGGGATGAGGATCAGCACCGCTAAATTTGAGGCCATGACTCTTAGCAGGATACCGGCTTACTCCGGGTAGGAAATGAGTCCTTAGCCCAAGTGAAGGAGTTCAAGTACCTCGGGGTCTTGTTTGCGAGTGAGGGTACGATGGAGCGTGAGATTGGCCGGAGAATCTGAGCAGCGGGGGCGGTATTGCGTTCGCTTTACCGCATCGTTGTTATGAAAGGAGAGCTGAGCCGCAAGGCAAAGTTCTCGATCTACCGGTCGAGCTTCGTTCCTATCCTCACCTATGGTCATGAGGGTTGGGTGATGACCGAAAGGACGAGATCGCGGGTACAAGCGGCCGAGATGAGTTTTCTCAGAAGGGTGACTGGCGTCTCCCTTACTGTCCGTCCACACCAGAAGCGAATTGAGCGACCAAATCGCCGGAAGTCATTCACTTTCTATGGGCAAGAGCGACCAAAGCGACCAAAGCGACCAACGCTACCAGCGGCCAAAGTTGAGCGACCAGAGCGTCAAAAAGAAGTTGAAAACTTTTTAACTTTATGCAAATGACTATTATTCGCTTCAGCGACCAAACACTGACAGCCAATCGGAATGTAGACGCTCTTCGCTTGCGTGGATCCCAGGGAACATCGGCAGGCACTTTGGTTCCTACCTACTTTTATTCACTCACAGAACAAAATGTCGGCTGAAGTATTAATCGCGGCTGTAACTGGGCACCCGGTGTTGTACGAACCCACCCTTTTTCAGTTCAGAGATCGAAACGCCATAGTGGTTTGGATATCAAGTGATGATAAGCGGGAGTATTTATAGGCTACATCTAGAACGTTCGTATTTAAGCAGGAATCATTATAATTTGCTACACACATTAAAACACATTATTACACATTAAAACTAGACACGCGTTGATAGATAGATAGACAGAAAGGCCTAGATAGATAGATATGTTCCATTATTTGCCTTGCGGAGCCAACCAGTCCTGTGCACGTAGGCCTATGCAAATTAGCCATGTGCGCTAATGTCCATTTGTTTTGAATGCGACGAATGAGTGCAGATCATGATTTGCAGATCCAGATCAGTGAAACATATTTTAACTACTACAGCACGCAGGGTTTTTTGTTCTCGGTTGTAATTAGCCTACATTTTAGTATATTTTTTGTATATCACTGTCCTACTTGTTGTCGAAGCACTTTATCGAACAAGCAAAACCGTCTCGGCAATATGGCCAAGGTGTATGGGAGAGTTCACTATTTGATATGGCTGTCTGTAGGGCCTACTAAACGCATACGGCTCCTTTAAATGCGTCTGCATAATTGAATTGTACGTCATGAGCGACTTGAGCGACCAAAGCGAACAGAAAAATTCGCAGCGAAACTTTGTGAGCGACCAAAGCGTCTTTGACGCTATGGTCGCTCCTGGTGTGGACGTACAGTTAGGGATAGGGTGAGCAGCTCAGCCATCCGTGAGGAACTCGGATTAGAGCCGCTGCTCCTTTACTTAGCATGGAGTCAGCTGAGGCATCTGGTTAGGATGCCCACTGGGCGCCTCCCTTGGGAGGTGTTTCAGGCACGTCCAGTGGGGAGGAGACCTCGGGGAAGACCCAGGACTAGGTGGAGAGATTATATCTCAACACTGGCTTGGGAACGCCTCGGGATCCCCCCGTCAGAGCTGGTCAATGTGGCCCGGGAAAGGAAGGTCTGGGGCCCCTTGCTTGAGCTGCTCCCCCCGCGACCCAACCCCAGATAAGCGGATGACGATGAGATGAGATTTCTGTGGACTGTTATGAACATTTCAAGACCCAACATGAAGTATCAACTCATTGCTAAGGATATCCACAACGATGATAAAGTTAGAATGCACCAAGGGAGGAGAAGGGTGAGGCTATTTGACCTAAGCTCTATATTCGCTAAACATATTTATTTCACCGAATGTTTGACATTGGATGACATTCCTGAGATTCAAAGCTTTCAAACGGTGTATGACATGACTATATCACTCAACCTTATGATGCCGAAAATTGACCCAGCATGTTGGGGGGGAAGGGGTGGTGTAACTAAAACTTGCCCGCCGGCGGGATTTGACGATTAAGTGGTTAACCTCATTATTATTCATTTTATTTAGTCTTTATGGTGCCTACTAGTCCATTTATATTTAAAGATGTATTGTAATGTATATTATATAATGATATAACAAGAAAATACAATGGATATATGAACAATAGCAATTGCACATAAAGCATTTTTTTTTAACTTTTTAAAGCAATCATATAATTATTTATCATTGAGTAGGGGTTACCTTGATTCTTTGACGATTCCAAACTTAAATAGACTTTTCCATGGTCAAACTCTTATTCCTAGCTATTTGGTTTTCACTTCTCCCTGCTTTTTAAGATGTGGCCAACACAAAAAAAACTGCTTAGTTTCACCCTGATCTAGCAGGGTCAGTTGCACCTTCCTGAGGGCATTGTATCATACGAGAATTCATTATAGTCAACTCAATAATTATTTTACATTATACTTTCATTACTATATGAGATTAACTACCGTCATTTGATTCCCATTTTGTACAATCTAAGAAATAATAGTCATACAGAAAAGAATGATGCAGCGTAGGAAAAACACAAGGCCAATGGAGAACTCTCTGTGTTGGAACGTAGTGAGAGGTGAGCTCCGCTCTTCCCTTAACTGCAGGACACTGTTCCATCTGCCCAGGGGTTCATCCATCGATGCCAACCTCTTTATAGGTCAATGATGCCGACGCACCTAGTTGCAAGCTGGCTCCACTCTGCCTCGTACCTCTGACAAGAACCGAAAAGACACCAATCTGTTCCTCACTACACCCCCCTCGCGACGAATGTGACTCTGAAAATAACCGGGTTCTCCAGGTTTTGTTTTGATTTTTGAGGAACTGAAAAAGGGCTAATATTAATGTTTGTTCTAGTAAATGGAAGCTGGGATCTCCCCACCATCTTGCAATAATGGTCCACACCCATATGGGTGTGGAACCTTATTGGGTGTGCCTTTTGCACAATATCCCTTAACTGAAAACAACAGAGGGAAGAAGGAAAGAAATGGCAGGTAGGCATGAAGGAAAGGACGGCCAGGGAGGGACGTGGACATTAGTGTTGTTTAATTTCCACATCCCTCCCTGCCCTTCAATTCCTTCCTCCCTCCCTGTCATTCCTTTCCTTCATCCCTCCATACACTTCCTTTCCTTCGTCCCTCCATACACTTCCTTTCCTTCTTCATGCAAAATAAGGAATGCATGCAAAATAAAAGCACAGCAAAAGATATAAAAAAAACACATATTTGTGTACTGCGTACGGACCACAAAACCAGTAGTCAAACCCACCTCTCAACCAAACACAGGAGTGCAGCACAGAGGTTTGTTTTAATCGGTTTTCTCTAATGTTGATGGATGATTGAATTGTGTTTTGAAGATTCTCTTGGTTTTAGAATGTCAAACAAAGCTGTCCTCTCCTGGAAGAGCCGAAAGAGCAGGGCGCAAACCAGGGTCAAAGTAGAATTAGTTTGAACTTTGAGCGCAGTGGCCATGGTGGACAATCTGAGCAGTCCACCACTTCACTGAGCAACTGCATAGAAAAACATTGGCTTCGCTCGAAGCTCATCAGGTGTGGGTGCCTGAACAGTGAAGTGTGTGTCGGTTTGCCAGCCGCAGACGCAATATGTAGGAGTTGTTTTGCTTGGAAAGGTAACCAGGGGAGTTATCCATGCCCCTTGCGGGAAACGAGCTTCTGTCAATATTTACAACAAACTCTTTTCTAATGTCCCCTCTGTCATCCGACTGCCCATTTCTAGCCATCTACTACTCACTGTTGGTATCTGACCATAGCTGTTGATATCTGATGGCAGCTTTTTGTAGTCATTTCCCAGCTGTCATTTGACATTAATCACTTCTTGGAAATACTTATTGCAATAACAATTGTTGAAAAGGGAGAGGAAGTGAGAGAGAAAGAGAGGGGGAGTAGGAGAGGATCTCAGAGGGCTGAGGTTCTTATTCGTGAGAGAAACCTGGCAGCAGCGGACATGCGGGGTCTTCCGACTGTGGTTCTTCTGCTGGTCATTGCGCTGGGCCAGGCAGGTGAGTAGTCAGGATCGGGTAAAAGTGTAGTAACATGAGATGGCGATTCTGTGTTTCCGCATTACTTGTCAATGTTGTCTAAGTGGTAAAAGTGTACTGTCCCAGTTTGTTACACCTTCTACACTAGCGTTTTTCATCCTTTTATTATTACTGCAAGTGGTATGTGGGATTTCATTCTTGAAACATTTCCATTAATAACAAAAAAATTGAAAAGTAATATCAATATCGAAAATAATTGCGTTGAGTTCTAAAAGTGTGTGTGTGTGTGTGTGTGTGTGTGTTTAGAGGCTCGGCAGAGCAGGTGTTTTGCTCGATTCAACCTGGTCTCCGGCCAGTGTGAGGAAGAGTTGGCTACGGTGGATGAAGATGACTGCTGTCAGAATCCTCACTATGGCTTCATAGATGCTGCTGGGGAGTGTCAATTCTGTGGGTCAGTGTACACACACACACACACACACACACACACACACACACACACACACACACACACACACACACAAACTACAAGCCCATATCAACGCAAACATATCCACACACAGATACAGGGGCACCCACATCACACACACACACCAATATCCATGCAAAAATATCCATGTGTGTGTGTGTGTGTGTGTGTGTGTGTGTATGTGTGTGTGTGTATAGCTCCCCAGTGTGGACGGACTGGACACCATGGTCCAAATGCTGGAACATGTGCGGTTCAGGCGTGGTCGAGAGAACCAGGAAGTGTCACGGCCTATCAGAGTGCTCCGGTGTCCAGGCCTCACACGAGATGAAACCGTGTGAATCGGACGCCTGCTGCCCAGGTAGGGATGGACCACTCCACTTTACTTTGGGGGAGTCTGATTCCAATTGAAAATCACTTTCATTGTACATCATAATTGTATTCTCATTATTTGAGTCTTCATCAGTAAGCTGTTGACTACATGCATGCAATTACCAGGCTACTTCAATATGTAAGGCACTGAAAAGTTCTTATATATTGTTCAACATTCAGTTTATGCAGACCTTTTTTAATCAGGAAATATTCTCTGAATGGAACTATGTTTACATTTCTATGGACTACCCCTATTTTATTTGACGTGTGTGTGTGTGTGTGTGTGTGTGTGTGTGTGTGTGTGTGTGTGTGTGTGTGTGTGTGTGTGTGTGTGTGTGTGTGTGTGTGTGTGTCTGTCTGTTAACAGTGGCAAAGTGGGAGGTCTGGGGCGACTGGGGCCCCTGTTCCGTGTCCTGTGGGAGTGTCCCGGGACATCGGGAGAGACAGAGGGTGTGTTCACATCCCACGCCGGGATGTGAACTCACCTGCAAGGGACCCGGATCCGAAACGAAAGCATGTGAATCCGAATCCCAGCCGTGTCCCGGTGAACAGCCGTCTGCTGTCTCTTGTCTCATAGGGACACCGCTTTAATGAACCGTATCACTAGGAGAATTTACTAGTTGTATATGCATGCACTGTATGCACTGTCCTCTTCATTTTGCCTCATATTCAGTTAATGCCGTAAAGTGCTGTGCAACCTTCCTTTGAATGGTGCGATACAAATAGTTACTCTCTTTATCTTTGTACCTCTCTCTCTGTCTCAGGCACACATACACACACTCCCTCACTCACATCCTTCCATTGAAGTTGTTTAAAACCAGATCTCTCTCTTGCTCTGTAGTTCACGGGGGCTGGGATCACTGGTCGGGCTGGAGCCCATGCACTGACGTGTGCATCCAGGGACCCTTCAGTGAGGATCGTTTAGGGGTCTACCCCACCAGGAGACGAGATCGCGCCTGCTCCAGCCCCGCCCCTTCCACCACGCCCGTTGGAAACGATTGCCATGGCAACAACGAAGACATCCAGAACTGCAGCGAGCTGCCAAACTGCCCAGGTCGATGGATGGATTGATGGATAGATAGTTGATGGATGGATAGTGGATGGATGGATGGATGAACTGTTTGATAGCTGGATGGATGGATAGCTAATTGTGTTAAAACGTGCAAGAGTGTGACTACCAATGGAACATGCGTCATCTTATCATCATGCATCTTGTCTTGTTTGTTTTATTTCCATGGCTCACTGTAAGTTTTAAGATGTTTTGTTTTGCACAGGAATGTCGTCTAAAATCAGTGTGCTGCGTTTCTATATATGTCTTTTAGCAATATAGTTGTTGGAACTAAGAAATAATTACGAAGTAAGCTGAACTCTGTGAGGCCCACTCTGCAAGCAGGGTGATGCGCCTCAGACACGAGAACAAATATGCATTTGAGATACATTTGATAAATTGGGTATTGGCCTTCTTAAAGGAGACATATTATGGTGTTTTCCCAATAAGTAAGCATGGAATATGAGTTCCAGAAAACATGATTTTGAAGCTGTCTGCTGGAAATAGCTTTTAGGAAAAAAAATCTCGCTTACCGCTAATCCCCTCTGTTTCAGTCCCTTCAGCATGCCAGGAGATTATTATTATTATAATACAGTATAATAATAATAATAATATTATATAATATATAGGTATTTATATCCTATATCCGATGTCACTTCCAAAAGCTATATGCGCCTCGGATGATATTATGAATCATAAAGACTATGTCTGACGTCTCCGGTACTAATAAAAGTAAAGACTCGTAGTGGGGGATATCTCGGCCATAGACAGAACAAAAATCCATTTTTCTTTGGTTCTATCATGACTGATCTAAACCTCCAGCCAAGCGAGAAGCGCCTCTTTCTGGCGATCAGAGTTTGGATGGCGTTTCTGCGCACCTCGGTTCACAGAAGCGTAGGCTAGCTTCAGCGTACATTCATCCCCCACCGGACGGGTGCTGCGTCCTTCGTCCTCCGAGTAGCTCCTTGCATGACTGGGGTAGAACAAGCTCCCTGATGGGTGAACTTGGATGGATGGATGGATAGCTTGATAACATCGACGGATAGACGGATAGCTATTCGAAGAATGGATGGATCTTTATGAAGACACATGGATGAGGTGAATCATGTTGTGACTCGTGGCTGTCGCTGTGTCCCTTCAGTGGATGGCGGCTGGGGGGCCTGGGGCCCTGCAGGAGCCTGCTCTACTTCCTGTGGGC
>NC_044049.1:23824929-23859929 GCF_902167405.1 Gadus morhua | reverse complement strand
CGATTTTTAAATGTGGAAACTGGGTTAGATCTGATTTTTGTATGACTTGACTTGTGCCTTGCTTGACCTGAGCAATGGCTTGACTTGTGACTTGCTTGATTCTCACCACAGTGACTTGGGACTTGCTTGAGACTTGACGGTTATGACTTGAGACTTGCTTGTGACTTGCACATGTGTGACTTACCCCCACCTCTGGTACTAACACACTTACACTTCAAAAACCCACACACAAACACACACACTCACACACATAAAAGTCTGCGGTATCATACACAAAAAAGTCAAATGTGGCTGGGAGGGGGAGTGGGTAGCTTCTTCAGGGGTGGCTCATCCCTCCTAGTCAGTTGGCAGTTGGCTCAGCTCAGCAATAAGAGCTCTTTCGCCTCCCAAACGGCTCTTCATTGCGAACCACTTCAGGCTTTAATAATTCTGACAAATTGAGCAATGGTTTGACGTATGATTAGTATGTGGGCACATATATTACTTTAATTAATCAATGTAATTATACTAAACCTTGTTATTTCCAGCATACCATATTTTTACACTGTTTGCTATATAAACCTTGAATAATGTAAAAACATCCAACACCATTACACATGTGGATTGAACGTTTTTTTAATAAAAGTCAACGAATGGGGTACTTGAATTTCTTATGGCCCAGCAGTGAGGAAAGAAAATCATCCTATTATTCTTTCTTGTAATCATTTATATAGGCCTAATCATCAAAAACGCGCTGAATGTGATATTTCCATCGCCACCATCAACAGCAGTTTCAGCGCAGCAGCGCCCCCGGCTGGACACGGTACGCAACAACCCGGTTCTTGTTCAACGTGTGAACAAGAACGCACTTTGTGGTGCGCTGCGACCACAAAGAACGGAGGAATCGTCTGATTCGGCATGGCACTCAGAATATGTTCGCGGTTCAATGTATTAAACCATTGCTCGATGCGCTTCATATCCGAGCGTGCGTGTCTCCTTGGGGGTCTGAGAGTGGAACACGACCGAGAGAAGCTGTGCTTCACCGTCTGCCTCGGAGCCGAGGCGGGTAAGAAGCACACATTTGTCCGACAGATCCCCGTGGAGGCTGGGCGTAGATTTAACGCAAGAGCGGTGTTATTTCACGGCCTGCGTGTACTGAAGTAGTAGGGCACCAGTCTCGACCCATTGCGATGCACCCAACGATGTATTCGTTTGTATTTTCTAAATATAGTTTGTATATTTATTGTATAGTTGTATAATCTTTGTAGGTCAAGGGAGTATACAGTCTGCAGTCCTCCGATACAAATTCATGAATGAGAAGCAAGTGGATCTAATGTCAACCCACGTCCCGGAGTCCTTAAGGGGCAAAGGTATCGCAGCTCTCCTGTCGAAGGTAGGGAGAACCACAGTTAGAACTCACTAAAAAGTTACATGTCAAATAAAAAGCAGTTTTTCATGGGTGTTTATTTTATATCGGCAGGCTGCCTTGGACTTTTTGGCTGAAGATGACCTGAAGGCGCACATTTCTTGCTGGTACATCAAGAAATATATCGAGGACAACCCAAAGAATGGTTACGAAGAGCGCGTCGTTAATTAGCTGCAATTAACTTCATTAACATTTCCTGAAGGTTGAACTATTATTGCTAAATATTTGTTCTATATCAGGTCTAATTAATTGCAAAATTAGGATGATTTTAAAGAGCAACATACGGGTGATTTTTTTTTTTTTCACATTGTGTGCTCATTTTGTTTGCCCAAAAACATAGCAAACAAATTATTAAGTGTAATCTGTATGCAGCGGGGATTCGGGGGTCGGTATGACTCCCAAGTGGTAAAGGTTCAACACTCAGTTTATTCAGAGATAAAAAGTAAATGGACATGCACTCTGAATTTCTACCTCATGAACCACCTCCAGTCTATAGAGTGGCGAAGTCACGCCCTTTCCGGTAAAGCCCATGGGACCTATGAGATCGAACAATATGAATGGGTTTTTGAAAAGGTATATTTAAATCCACAAACAACCTATGTGTAATCCAGGGTATGACTGGGACCAGGATATAATTATTTTCTCTCCATTGAAACCCATTCATATTTTTCGATCTCATAGGTCCCATGCCTCTACCGGAAAGGGTGTGATTTCGCCACTCAATGGCCTACTGACTGAATGGTAAAAGAAGCCACGCCTATAGGGTCTGAATGATCTTAACAGTAAAACTTGATATGGTGATATTGTCTTAATCACTGTGTAGAAGCAGAAAGCAGTGAGAACGTACAATGGGTGCCAACCTGCCAGTTGCGTCAAAACTGTATTTATTTATTTAATTTGTGAGTAATTGAAACTTGGCAGCATTTGTAGGCTATATTCAATTAAACCGCATGTTTCTCTTTCGCTATTTAAATATTTGTAATCAATAAATTATTTTTAATTAACCATTTCAATGTCATTGCTGCCTTACTGTAATGTCGCCGTGTGTGTGTGCGTCTGTGTGTGTGTGTGTGTGTGTGTGTGTGTGTGTGTGTGTGTGTTCAAATCTATTGAAGGGGATTTCAGGATTTGGGGGAAATCCATTATTTTTTGTTAACTGACCACCATGTCGTCAAAGTTGGTATTGTCTTTATATATAGTCAGATCCTTGTAAATATTTCACCAAAATTAATCTCAAATTGAGTTACAGGGTTGTGGTACAGCAAATGTGTTTTGGTCTTCGTTTGTTCCCGAAACGGGGCATTAGTTATATCACATTAGGTCATCATTGACTTGCAGGTTCATTATAGCTGTGTGCGCTGAGCTTTTCCTGTCATTTAATGCATGTGGCCAAAATACTTGTCTAAAAGAACAGGATACAAACTGCGTTTTTCTCCCTCAAAAATACTCAAAACACTTATCATTGACTTGGTGTTCATTGAGGTAAGAAAAAGCTATAGTTAATCTAACAACCACTTCATTGTTTAGATTTGCATTGCAGCTCTTGCATTGCAAACGACCAGAGACTCTCACTTACTACTGCTGTGTATTCTTCAAACGTTTATAGCGATTACAGGGTCGAGATATGTACTTTTTTTTTTTATAATTTGAGGATCCAAGTTTTAGTCACAAACGTCTTTTAATACTTTTCATTTGTTAAATATTCATAAACTATAGCATTGATTTAAAAAAAAAAATGAACAACTAATCATTTGGATATAAGGTGTTCGCCCGACAGTGGTGATATCAATCAAGTTTAAGATGTGTAATTGAATCCAGAACCCTTCAAGCTAACACATTTTGACACGCTTTTGAACGCTTGGTTGCCTGAAAACATCGAAAGGAGCGGACTGGCTGCAGAAACAGCAGGGGACTAAAACAAGACCCAGACGTAATGATAAAGGTCATGATTTGTCAACGCACCTGTACGAAGTAGACCTGACATCCCTTGTCTAAAATACAGCAACCAACTTGGTTTGGTTTAAATATCGCGGTGCAACACATCCCAGAGCGCCTCTTCAGAGCTCAGATTAAAACCTGTTGGCTATGTGGACATTCACAGTAACATCTGCTGGTTTGGGAGCCCCCCACCAAGAAATCCAGCATGCTTGAGTCAAACATTGGAGACATAAATCCTATCTCCAGCCTTCGGCGTGTTTGCCCTTAACATCAGATCCAGTTTGTGTGGTTGCCTCGTTCCCTTCTGTTCTTAACAGTACTCCTCTCCTTGTCGGTCGGCCATGGCGGCTCCGTCTGCTGCCACGCCCTTCCCACTGGCGGGCTTGTGTCCGTTGACGGGCGGCGCGGCCTCCGCTCCCGGCTGGCCCGGCGGCCCGGGCGTCAGATACACGTCCCACATGTTGTCCGGGAGCTCCAGGTCCAGGAGCTTCTGCTTGATGTGCAGGCTCTTCTCGATGTTCCGCCGCTTGTACTTGAACTCCACGATGGTTTTCGTGTAGCGGTTCAGTGCCGTCACAGCCGAGCCCATGCAGGTGCCAAAGGAGCTCCACGCGAGGCTGGGAGAGAGATATATGATTATTTATTGACATGGCCCGAGTACAACAGAATCCCTGCATTGAAGCCACCCATCACTAGCTGAAGCTCTATGAGCAGTGGACACCTACAGTACAGCGCCTAGGATCCAGCTCAAGGTCAACTGCTGGTGTAGGGTAGACTGGGTACCTCCAGCCCATTCTGCAGGCAATTTGAATTCGCCCTGCAAAAGGGTCTGCACAGGAGCAATATATTTCTTTCTGCTTCTGATATGCTTTTGAGGGAACCAATCAACAAGCTGACTTGTCCTCCTGGCGCACTATTGGCTGGTTTAACACAAAGACGAAAGGGAAGCAATGTGTCATTATTAGCTCCTTGAGATTGGTGTCTTTCACTGTTAGAAACATATCTGACTTCACTGTTTCCTCCTCAAATAGTCGGAGTGGATCCAGATTTAAAGGGTCGTGTGTGTGTGTGTGTGTGTGTGTGTGTGTGTGTGTGTACGTGTGTGTGTACGTGTGTGTGTGTGTGTACGTGTGTGTGTGTACGTGTGTGTGTGGGCGGTTGCCGATGGGATGTACTGCTGTACTTACGCGTAGGACCAGCTGTAGTCCCAGGACTTGGGTCTCCAGTCCTCTGGCCCCATGGCCACGGCCAGCTGGAAGATGGTGGTGAACATCATGTGTGCCACCATCCCACAGAGCCCTGCCAAAGACAACAGATGCAAGCCTTTTGAGCGCCGAAATGGTATGTATTGCGTGATGACAATGTTAGGATTCAATATTATGGTTTTCAAGAACATATATGTTTGGGTTGTACTGCCAGTGTCAGCCCTTGCTTTTTTAAATGAACCTGGCCAAATTAACGTGGATTATGTACATTCATTAAAATCAACAGTCCCCCCTCAGCAAAGTCTCTTCCACTAATAATACTTAGATGTTTACGACTTAAATAAACCAAAAATATATATTTGAGTCCACCTGATGACACATTTTGCGGAAAGCAAAGAATCCTGATGCTTGCATGTATCAACAAAACTGTAGATCCCCCTCATGCATCTGAACTGGCTGTTGGATGTGGTCCTCAAACAGCTGTTTATAGTGAGGGCTTGCCTATGAGCAAGGCAGCAAATACAAGAGCAGTCTTGTTGCAAAATGCTAAAACAACCAATGACTGTTTAAGAAGACAGTGTGTTGCAGTGCTTCCCAACTCATTGCTAGGAAATCAAGGAAGTGTCTGTAGGAAGCATCTGTAGGAAGCATCTGTAGGAAGCCTCCGTAGGAAGCATTCGTAGGAAGCGTCTCAAGGAAGCGTTCGTAGGAAGCGTCTGCGCGAAGCGTTTTCCCTTTGCATATGTTCAATGTTTACGCGCTGAAGCCATGTTTACACCAACCCAGTCTCACTGGGTTGGTGTAATATGTGACTGTGTCACCGTCACGTCACGTCATTTAATCTATTCATTCGTGGGAATCTTGGACACGTAATTTAATTTTTTTTCGTGCCAGAAGCACAAATTTCAAACTCATTTGAAAAAGAAGGGATGAAGCAGATACCTTTTTTTCTGTTGCGGTTTGCCTACAGAGCAGCGCACCTGCATTAAATATATCCGTGAATTGTCACAATTTCCCAGAATCAAAGGAGAGACGGGGTGATATTGTTAGAAATTTGTGCTTTTGGCACGAAGAAATTGAAATTACGTGTCCCACATCATGAATGAACAGATTAAATGACGTGACAGTGTCACGTAGTTCCGTGAGACTGTGTTGATTTACACATGCCATCGGGGGGACAAGGGGATTATTCGCTTCGGTCCGATGAGACTACTTTCAGTGGACCCCTCGGGGTCCGAGCAGGCGATCTCAACGGTGGCCGCGTCTCCTCGGCCTCTCCCTGGCAGCCCTCAGCTCCTTCCTCAGCTCAGTGGCGGTGCATGGGCCGCGAGATGGGCAAGAGGAGCTTTTCTACGGATTAACGCATAACAACGGGAGGGGAGATGAGCGGCCGCGCGGAGGGGGGGCCTTCGGTGTGGGTCTTGTCACGGCCAAAGACCGCTGCCCCGGGGACCAATCCGATTAATCCACAAACCACAAAATCCTCAGAGGCAGCGAGTGGCCAGTGTGCAGGCCGCCGCCGCCGCTGCTGCCGCTGCTGCCGAAGTCTTCTTCCGAGCACCGTCTTCCTCCTCCCTCTCTACCCCTCTCTGCTCTACATCTTTCTGCTCTACCTCTTTCTGCTCTGCCCCTCGCCACTCCACCTCTATCTCCTCTCCCTCTTTCTTCTCTACCTCTCTACCTCTCTCCACTCTACCCCCCATCGGCTCTACCTCTCTCCTCTACCTCTTTCTGGTCTACCCCTCTCCTCTACCTCTTCTGGTCTACCTCTCTCCTCTACCTCTTTCTGGTCTACCTCTCTACCGCTCTCCTCTACCTCTTTCTGGTCTACCTCTCCTCTACCTCTTTCTGGTCTACCTCTCCTCTACCTCTTTCTGGGTGTGGTTTTAGGGTGTTGTTTCATTGGTAAGGCATATTGAGGATTGCATTAACCCCTCTGCATTAACCTATGACCCCGGTTTCCCCGAAATAATCAAAGCTGTTCTATCATCTTATGCATCCATGGTTTGACTCGGCACAACTTGGCATTTTCACTCCCGGTTCAAACATTTGTCTGATGAAAGCTTCTCGATCTGCTTATTTTTATCCTAATCCTCCTTTGCAAGAGCGAGTCGGGGAGACAATAAAGGGCCGTGGAATAATCCCATCACTTTGTACGGTGTACATTTTACAACAACTTGGATTGTGGATTATTTCTGTTATATATTGAGTTTTAGGCGCAAAAAATACTTTTAATGCATGATACAAATATATGTTTAAGGTGAGTGGAAGTGTTTGCAGAATAACATTCAGAGCCCGCCACCCAGCAGATGTTAAGAACCAAGAAGGTGAAGGAAACAAGTGGCCGATGATGAACTAATTTGATCCTTTGTGGTACTGTCGTTTCGGCTGGGTATGACTCGGAGAGTGGTGAATGCTCAGCAAGTGTTTTATCCAGACACAAGGTAAACAATATCGCGTTCTGGAGGTCGTCCACAAAGCATCTCTCAAACACAGGTAATATAATACAATATATATATATTGGAAGAGGGTGGAATGGTCAATAAGTCACGCCTTCAGATAAACCTTTGGTCTGTCTTGGCTGGGACAGAAAGGCAAGGAGGCCATGTGTTTACCTTATCTACTAACTCATACAACCATGTATGGCGTTGTCCAATGTGGAGAAGAAAGCATTCCTAACTGCTGTTATCTTGAAATGTGGTCAAAATAAAAACTGAAACGGTTGACGTCCCAGACTTACCGGACAGCGCGGTGCACATGGCGGCGAAGGCGTTGAGCTTGAGCTTGTTCATGACGCTGAAGCAGGGGCACTGCTCCAGGGTCATGAGGGCCCCCCCGGCAAACAGCAGGGCCAGGTAGAAGCTCTCCGCCACGATGCACAGCCAGAGGACCCCTGGGGGAGGGAGGGGGAGGGAGAGAGAGAGAGAGAGAGAGAGGGGGGGAGAGGGGGAGAGTGGGGGAGAGAAAGAGAGAGGGGGAGTGAGAGAGAGAGAGGGGGAGTGAGAGAGAGAGTGGGAGAGAGAGGCAAAGAGAAAGAGAGAGTGAGGGGGGAGAGAGAGAGATGGAGAGTGGGGGTGAGAAAGAGGTTGGGGAGAGAGAGAGAGAGTAAGGGGGGAGAGAGGGGGAGAGAGACAGTGAGGGGGGAGAGAGAGAGGGAGAGGGGGAGAGTGGGGGAGAGAAAGAGATTGGGGGAAAGAGAGAGAGAGAGCGAGAGAGAACATCGGTCACGCTCGAGGGATACAGGATATCGGACCGAATTCGACGCCAATCGTCACACTATGTCAGTGAATCCCATTGTTTTTGTTTGCGTCACTCAGTGGTGTTAGGTTACAGTTAGGTTGTACTGACACATCTAACCACACACACAAACCTCGTTCGTGTGCAGGAGCGATTTCTGAGAAGTCCCTGCAGTCGAACCCTGTTGGCGGACGATAGAGGAGAAACACAATCATTATCTCCTTTAGCAGTCCTGTTGATGAAACCGGACCATAGACCATAGGTCGATAAGGAGCTGTTACAGGTCATAGAGGTAGGGCGTGGACAGTGAATGCTGAGACAGGTCATTAAGAAGCAGGTAGGGGTTAGACAGTGAATACAGAGACAAGTCACGAGAATCAGGTAGGGGTTAGGCAGCATTGGAACAGGTCATTGAGAAGCAGGTTGGTGTTAGAAAAGGGGATGGATTTAGGGGGTGGATTTGGAATACAGAGACAGGTCAGTGAGAAACATGTAGAGGTTAGACAGTGAATTCAGATGCATGTCATTAAGGGGCAGGTAGGGGTAAGGCATCTTGCCATCGGATGACTACAGTTAAGGCTGCGGACATTGGGGTTCGAAACCCGGAACCTCGACTAGGAGTGAAACAACCAAGCCACTCCTGCCTCTCCCTGTGCAAACTGAATAATAAGTATTTTGTAATATTCCTCCCTGACCAGTTTGCAAACATCCAAAAGAACAGCATAATTCCAATGTTCTTCATCTCATCTAATCCTTGCCAGTTTGGAATTAAATCTATATGTCTTATATTATTATTCGAGTTGAACACAGCTCAAATCCAGAGGATGTACGTATTACACATGTTCGAACTGGGTTTTATACAAGCCAGGGGAACCGAATTATAAACGAATACAGGTGACCAACATTTCACTAAGAACACAACGGGAAAGCAGGTAAATGGGGTTGGGTCAGGATTTCTATCATGCTTTACATCTATAATGGCAACAAACAAAAAAAGAATGATAGGTCATTAATAATGTTGATATGATGGCTAAATTATGGGTGATTTAATTCACTTACAATGCACTCATCAAGCACAGGTCAACACAACCACAAGAATGTCACAGTACAACCACAGACGACCTAGCCCATCACAATATTATGCTAATAATTCAACTCATTAATAGCCTTGTAAAACAACAGCTAAACATGTCCTGCTGTTACCCCCCACCATGATATTAATAGTAATCTCTGTCCTAGCTAAATGCATGGGCCCATATTGATCGACAGGCCTCACATTCGGCCTATCAACCAATCACAAGACAAGTGTCTGCAGTTCCGACCAATCGGAACCACGCCTAACCGTTCATGTCAGCGGCTTGCTCGCAGGAGAAGAAGATGCCGGTGTGGAACCTCCTCATGAGGAACTTCTCCTCGCCCGTCTCCCAGATGTACTGCACCAGCCGGCTGTCGTTGAGGTTGGAGCTGTTGAAGCGGATGCAGAACCACTGCTTGACCTTCAGCGGCGGGCCCGTGCAGAAAGGCTTCACCACCTTCCGGGTGCCCTCGCACCAGTAGCTGGTGGTCACGGCCAGTACGGCGAAGGAGAACGCCACCACGTTGAGCGTGAGCGCGAGCGAAGCCCGCCACCCACGCTCCAACCTCATGCTCCCGGCCAGCACGCCAGCAAGGAGAGGCGACGGAAAAAAGCCCCTAATCCTGGCTTTGGGAAGTCCGGTCCCTCCTCCCAGATATGTCAAATCTTCATAATCTTGTTGTTGATGTTGCGTTTGAGGTTTTTGGGTGGCGGCGGTCGGAGCTCGGCAAACGCTGTGCTAGGCCGCGGCGGTTTCCTGCTAGCGTCGGTTTCATGCTAGTAGGGTTCATGCTAGGAGGCTAACGGACGACGGGCTGTCCCGGGTCGGCCGGAACGTTCTTAGCGGTTCTCTGTTTGATTTGAACTTGTGCTCACTCCCTCTCTCTCTCCTCTCTCTTCTCTCTCTTGCCCATCCTCTTTCTCTCTCTCTCTCTCTCTCATCCTCTGGGTGAAACCCGTCTTGCTCCTCCCCCCGAATTAAATCTTCCACTGTAATATCATCTATTACAAATGGCAAATTATACCCTGGACCATTTTTGAGCATTTAAATGAAAAAAAAGATTAGTTTAATCTTTGGGTTTTAATCTAATGCAAGGATTGCTCTGTTGGCCTTTCCCAGACTTTTCTTTTTTGGGGGGGGGGTTTGCGTGTTTTATTTTGTAGTATAACTGAGAGCAATCCCAACCATAGGGATCAGATCAAAGCCATGCTATACAGTGCTGTAGAGACTGGTATACTGGTAGAAGACTGGACAATTTCAAGTCCCAAAATGTGTGTCTGCGCGCATCTAGGCCTGTGTTTGTGTGTGTGTGTGTGTGTGTGTGTGTGTGTGTGTGTGTGTGTGTGTGTGTGTGTGTGTGTGTGTGTGTGTGTGTGTGTGTGTGTGTGTGTGTGTGTGTGTGTTTAGGCAAATCTGCTTCCAACCAATCGCCAGCTGATATGGAATGTACATGTACATGATGAGGAATTACTTGAGTAAATATCAGAGATAACAGCTGTTGAGGGGGAGGGAATATAGGCGGCCTTTATTCCCAATAATTTGTCATTTCCGGTTTTGTGTGTGTGTGTGTGTGTGTGTGTGTGTGTGTGTGTGTGTGTGTGTGTGTGTGTGTGTGTGTGTGTGTGTGTGTGTGTGTGTGTGTGTGTGTGTGTGTATATCTGCATAATCAAAAAAGGCATTATCAGAAATCATGGAAAGCAATTTACAGCATTTCGATAATATTGATTGATTGTTCCTAAAGACTGTAGTATTATCATTTTGCAATTTTGTAGTACTTTGTGTGTTTGTTGTTCTGTGTTTGTGTTTTGTTTTCAATTTCACCATCAACACTGTCACACCTATTCTGCTCGTTTAAATGGAGGGTTTCACTGTCAACAGCAAACCAAGTTGAAACTTTAGTTACCACGAGCAAAACTGGCTGCTTCTCTTCAGTTCTCTCAAAATCAATCACTGCGAGCAGAGAATACATCAAAACAGAGGACCTTCCCCCCAGAGGACCTTCCCCTCGGTTATGCTAGGTGACCCTCTGACAGAAACGGGGCTCAGCTGTCCACTTGATGAAAACGGTAAGCCTCTGCTTAATGTTGCTCCTAGCGTGATCCCTTTAATATAATACTTACCTGACAGGAGGGACACGATCGATAAGCCCCTTAGAATTGGAGTAAACGGATGAGAGATTGCATGTAAATAAAAATGAGTAGGACATGAAGGCAAAGCCAACCTGGGGATTTGAGGGTTGGATTGCTACTCAGATTTGGCTCTGTGATACTGTGAGTTGATGGATCAGAACTTAGATAGATATTTATTATTCAAACGATATTTTCATAACATTCGAATGATACATTTTGTTTGGGAAATTAAAACCTTGAATATGTGTGATTAGTGAGTTAAAGGGGTTATATTATGCTTTTTCCTTTACCTAGAAATAGCAGTTTTGTGTTTTATGCATAAAATCTGCCCAGCTATAAAGCTCATAGAGCACACCAAAGGGCGTTAACCCCTCCCAGTGAAACACCCCTTCTGAACTTCAAGAAACACCTCGTCTGCAGTCAGTGTTCAAATCCGTGAGGAAGTCCCGCCTCTCAGCAACTATCTCCCGCCTCCCCTGATTTAGGCAAGAACTCAAGATAAACTATTTACAGCTTTGGCTAGTGGATAGCTGTTTCGCCAAGTCGAGAAAAAAACTGTTTTAGTGGGGCTGAAAAGTACCTTTGTATGGACTTCCCAAGGATGGCAAAGTGGCACAACACAATGTTGTGGTTCTTCAGTTGTAGTCCTCGGCTTACTTGCTACCTGACGTTATTGTGTTCAAATGTTGTGGTTCTTCAGTTGTAGTCCTTGGCTTACTTGCTACCTAACGTTATTGGGTTCAATTGTTGTGGTTCAAATGTTGTAGTCCTAACTTGCTACCCAACATTATGGTGTTCAAATGTTGTGGTTCAAGTGTTGTAGTCCTCGACTAACCTGCTACCTAACATTAGTCAGTTGAGTTTGATCTCTGATTGTGCAAGCTGTAATGTTACGGCCACATGAGTCATAATTATGCAGATAATGATTATATATCAAGGTAATCTTCCTCAGATCTCGAACCCAAACATTCGTTTTTTAATATAGGACAGAAGCAACGCACCACCAGTACCACATTATAAAGAAAAAAATGATCCTTATTTATGCTAATTAATCTTGAACATGCAGTCACAACAGTCTGCCTTATACTGTCCCTTATTTAAATCCATTGAAGTTTGAGCTTGATTAAAAGAGGCCATGTCCTGCATTAAACATTGTTACATAAATCTTTTGAAACCGATTCCTGGAAGTATTTACATCTTGTGTTGCCTCAGTGCAGCGTTGTGCACTGCACTCCACCCCATTAATACCTCTGGTGCAGATATGGATGCATGTGTCATAGCACGGTGACGTGGTTATCCCTTTAAGCTTGAAGACAGCATGTCTGGATTTAGGTAGGCGGGCCTCTTATCTCACTCTGGTCCTCAGCCTCAACCATCTCAGGCAGTTCTTCATCAGTGCTACTTCAATCCCCCCGGCTGATATTTAGATATTAAGATAACACAAATTAGTAGTCGACAAAGAGGACAAGGGCCCCATAAGGGGATAAAAGATTAGATCGGAGAGCCCACAAATAAAATTCAAGCCGAACAAACCAACCTCAAAAACGGGTTGTCCTTTTGCCAGCTTCACTGCAACCGCCATGGGCAACTCAAAGAGTGGAGCGCTTTCCAAGGAAGTTCTGGAGGACCTCAAGTCGAACACCAAGTACTCAGAGACCGAGCTGTGCACCTGGTATCAGTGCTTCCTCAAGGAATGCCCCGGCGGCAAAATCAGCAGGAAGCAGTTTGAAGGCATCTACGCAAGCTTCTTTCCCAACGCCGATCCCAGTGCTTACGCCAGGCACGTGTTCAGGAGTTTTGACACGAACGCAGACGGCACCTTAGACTTTAAAGAGTATATCGTAGCGCTTCACCTCACCTCTGGGGGTAAAACGTTGCAGAAACTAGAGTGGGCCTTCGCCTTGTACGACGTGGATGGGAACGGAACCATCAGCAAGAATGAAATCCAGGAGATCGTTAAGGTACGACCGGTATTCCTTTTTTGTGTGTAGCTCAGAGAGCAAATTTTTGTCTCATATTTGATGCACGACTCAAACGAGAACTAGAATTATAATGTTTAAACGGTGCAAAGCAAACGGATTGAAGTGTGATGCACAAATACCAAAGCTGTCTGCCCAGCTACAGCCATGTGCTTTGGGCTTAAGGATGGCCATGAGAACGTTGTAATATATATTGCCAAGGAGACGACAGATAAAAAATGTAAATGTTGTCCTTTGCAATTATTTTTCATTTAGGCTATATTTATTACTTTTATTTTTTTATACTGAAACCTTATGCCTAAAAACATCTCTCATGTTCAGTCAATATTCAATATGATTCCTGAGGAAGACCAGAAGGGCCTTCCAGAGGATGAAGACACACCGGAGAAGAGGTCTGAGAAAATCTGGGACTTCTTCGGAAAAAAAGACAACGGTATGGAAGTCTGTTATCACTTGTCTATACATGCTTCTAAAATCAAGGAAAAATCATCATATGCTTTGTTTAAATATTTCAGATTGGGGGAATTCCAATTGAAGTTTTTTTTGCAGTTGAAACAACGACAATCTTTGACCCCACAGATAAAATCGCAGAAGGAGAATTCATCCAGGGAGTGATGGACAACAAGGACATACTGCGCTTGATTCAGTACGACGAGCCCCAGAAGATTAAAGACAAGCTAAAGGAGAAGAGGCAGTAGCCCCTGGTTTATCAATTCACTCTTCATTGTCTACATGCTAACGTCATCTATCTGCACGTCCACCCCTGATTCTTTTTCCTTCCGCAGACCAGAAACCATGAGGTTTTAATCTAACAGACTTTGCCCACAGTGGCAGAATATGTCCTATCCATCTTCAAAGTTAGATACAACGTTTTGTTCAACTTTAAGATCAATAATCTGGAACTACTTCTCGAATTCCAGACGTTTAATTAACCTGACTGCGAACATGGTTTGGGTGGACTTTCGCAGTCCTCCGCCTACACAGAAGCTTATTCCAAACCACTTATTCCAATCAGGCCCCCAACCCCATGCACTCGGCCAGGTTGTGGCAGAGTTTAGCAGTGTTGTGATCGACACTTTGATTTACTCATTACTGTAACAGCAGAGAGTCTTAGGCAGAGCTGTGGATTAAGATCTGGTTAACAATTCCTCGGAGTCCACTAATCCTATTAGACGCTGAAGGACATCTGAGACACACGTAGCTTGCTGACTGAAGTGTCTCGTAATAAGGACTTGGCACAGTGCTCTAGGTGCACTGCTCTATAGGTGCGTTTCTGGGCCATTGAGAAGTGTTTACACACCAGTGATGGATGCATGGTTACGCTGTGTGCGTGCCTGTGATTGACAGGAGAAATGGATTCCCTGAACCAAAGCCCTGATTGGTCAGAAATAAGCTGGGAGCATTCCAAAGTCTACATTTCCCTATCCCTGGCCTACTCACCTAGAGACAGATATTCTCACTGAGCATTTCACTCACTAATACCTGACTAGGTTTTAGAGGATTTGGAGATAAGATGAGTTTGGGTGAGATAGGTTGTGTTTTTGTTGACTTGTTTACTGTCTGTTTGTCTTGGTTTTCTTAAAGGGTCGTGTTGACGGTTGAAAGTGCTGTGTCACACTCGGAGTGTGACACTATGTGCGAGAGTTTGGTTTTTTCCATCCAAAACCTTTGACATGGTTTCATTCTTCTTGTAGAATGTTCTTTCCTTGTATCTCTGCTGGTAGACAGATCCACGCATTCATTGTGGAGACATTTAGCGGTCATTTAATTACTTCCCCTAATTTAGTCCTCAAAGTCTTATTCTATACAATATAAAAGTTTCACAATAAAAATGCAACTGCTAAAATGGATCTCTGTATGTATATGTGTTTCTATTTTCTATATCCACAAAATAAGACATAATTAGAACCGTAATGGTAATGTTATTTACAAAATAAGACCATTGCGATAAGGAGAAATAATTTGAGGTTTAAATACCGTAACCACAGAATCTCAATCTCTTGCTCGCTCTCTCTCTCTTTTCTCACTGTAAATACCCCCCCCCCCCCATCTCTCTCTCTCTCTCTCTCTCTCTCTCTCTCTCTCTCTCTCTCTCTCTCTCTCTCTCTCTCTCTCTCTCTCTCTCTCTCTCTCTCTCTCTCTCTCTCTCTCTCTCTCTCTCTCTCTCTCTCTCTCTCTCTCTCTCTCTCTCTCTCTCTCTCTCTCTCTCTCTCTCTCCCGGATTTGTTGTCCTCTTCCGGTCGCAGGATGCCACATCTCTTGCTGCTGTGGTTGCATATGTTTGTCAAAGTCTTTGTGTGAGTCAGCGTCAGTATGATCTGTGAGAAAGAAAGGTGTTTCTGACATCACACTTGTGTGTAGTTCACTCTTTCTCGTCACCGGTACTTCGCCACCTCTTTCTTTGTCTGTACTAGACTCGTTTGTTCCATGTGGCCAACCGACAAAGCACAACTGATCAGATAACTGCACAGTAGCCATGATAACCGGATAATCACAAAGATCACCGACACGGTTCACACTTTAGTTTCTTTGTTTTCAAGGAAGATATTTATTCCAGACACTGATTAGCACAGAACACCATGTGGACATTGCTTACCAATATGAAAAATGTTTGACATGATGCACAAAACGGAACACGGGTCACAAAAGGCAGAACGCTTTACTCTGCCTGAGCAGTCCTTTCTGGCACTGAAGAGGAACATTCAGTGAACGGGATGTTGACCAAAACACATACACACACACTTGTACAACGTTTTATCCATCTGAAGAACTTACGGGGGGTGGGGGGGGGGCATCAAACAACTGCAAAAAGAACAACAACTTGACGTTTAGCTATCGTCGGTTAAAATGACCTCTGGACATTTTCCACAGAAGACACGGTGATGTAAATGAGGAATTTCACTTATTCGATTGGATGA
Organism: Gadus morhua; assembly: GCF_902167405.1. NCBI lineage: Eukaryota > Metazoa > Chordata > Actinopteri > Gadiformes > Gadidae > Gadus > Gadus morhua. The sequence continues at coordinate 23,844,042 of NC_044049.1, read as the reverse complement.
ATCAGGACTACGAGGCGAGATCTATCATGTTGGGTGATCATCGAAAAGTAAGTAGAACTCAAAAGGAGGGTCACCGGTTGTTACGTCCATGCCTTAAACACAGTATTGGAAACATTTTCACGACAACAGAGGGTAGCGACAAAGTCAAACATGGAAACAACATGTATGTACACACAACACACACACACACACACACACACACACACACACACACACACACACACACACACACACACACACACACACACACACACACACAGTTCAGTTCATGCAATCTTGTTTGAAATCCATGGTTAGCTCCTACAGAGTAAGCGCGGTATGAATGGATGGATCAGTCAGCCATAATAAATACTAACGGTTTGGGGTGGGACACTTCAGATGGGTTCGATACCCAAATGCCCAACCTAGCTGGTAGGCTGTAGCTGTGGATCAGAGCAGCTGTACAAAGACTCCACGGCCAGGTGCACCACACAGATATTCTAGTTTGAAATGGCTCCATCACCTCCCGTTGGCTGCTGCTAGCAAGACTTAGCAAGACTAAAACCAGCCGCCGTTTACAAGCACCTAGGACACTCTAGCCTGTCCTGGGACACTGTTGGTGGGACAGTAGAATACATGTAGGTTGTGTATGTACAAATGTACAGCAGAGGATAGACTATCTAAGACATTCCAGGCAGACACCCATCAGGCACTAAGAGGTGTTTGTTGTAGCATGGGTCATCTTTTGTGCACATCGAATCCATCCACTGGACATCCACACTCAAAAAGGTACATTTAGTTAAGGGTGCATCCCGAGGTGTCTTATATCACACAGTATACATTAGCGGATGTTTGTGAGCCTGGGGTGAAGCTGTTGTTCCAGTGCACCATGCTATATCTCCAAATCGCTGTATATCTGTTTCACTGTACCTAAGTTACAATGGAAACATGGCCGGCCCACAAATGTCCCAATTCTCCGTTTAAAATAACAGCGAGAGATTGCAAACATGCATTATCCACCAAAAAACCAACAGGTAAAATATTAAAATATAAATATATATATAATATCGGTTCTAATATATTTCTTATCTTCGTTATCTAAAATAAATGCAATACCATTGTCTTAATTTATTGTTTGATTTGTCTTAATTGGAGGGTTTGGTTTTCACAAAGTGTCTTATCACTAAACTAAACTTAAAACTATTTAAAATACACCAATCTCTTTTACCTTAACAGTTTCCACTTACAACACGCAGAAGACAAGACATTTAAAGGGGCATTCAACAAGATAATGCGGACAATACTGTTACATCTCCATAGAACATGCTGGTATTTTAGAGGTTGTTCCAGTAGATTTCCACGGTGGTAGAAATACAGTAACAGGTGGTCATTGTCCCCGGGTCACACAGGTGACCTTGCAGTCGAGGTGTTGCTGTTGAATGTTTTAAACGTCTGTTGCCGGGGTAAACGACTGTTGTCAAAAGGAGTGTTGCCATGTTAGACGACTAACGACCAGGTATATAGGGTTGTGATTTTAGACGGTTCTTACAATGTTTAAAGATTGTCGCCATGGTAAACGACTGTTGCTAGGTTTTACCACAGTTGGTCATTGTAAACGACTGTTGCCAGGGTTACACAAACCGCAGTGTGTGATGAAGGTCCGCAGGTGTGGTGACTGTCCCGTGAAGCGACTGTTGTCCTGTGTAACGACGGTTGCCGGGGGGAACCGACTGTTTCCATGTGTAATGTCTGTGAACAGCGGGGATGACTTGCAGGGTGTAACGCCTGTTGCCGGGGGTGACAGCTATATATCCAGGTCGATGGGGCGGACGTCCCCTGTCTTGTGCTCTTTGACCCACAGGTCGCGGTCCTTTGCTGGGTCCACCGCCCGCAGCAGCTGGTCCACGTTCTCTATCGTCTGTCGACAGGAGAGAAACACAATGACCTCTCCGTCTACCTCACTCTATTACTTTGATCACAGGATTATAAGGGGGGGAATACACTGTATCAGGCATGCCTGTAGCCAGCTATGAGGTCACCGATGTCCGAACCTCGGGTCATTATTGATATTAAACATTGAACCTAAATAAGACTGTTCACTAAACTAGAAAATGTATTTACTGCAGAAAATGCGCCGAGCGCTGTAGTCAGGGCCGGCGGCAGCCAGGGGCAAATGTGGGCCCTGCCCGCCCAATCAAAATTGGACAAAAAAAATTTTTGGGTTTTTTTTCAGGAGGAAGTCCAGACCCCCTGTCGGACGGACCGGTTTGTTCGCTGTCCAAGAAAATGTCAAATAAAACTCTGCCAATTAATTAATACTATAGAATATACCACTACCGAGTGCTTCTAATTGGGTGGGCAGGGAGCCTGCCTCCAAGTTACCCACCCACAGTTTATTTTTTACATAAATTCGATTTTTTTCGCCGTGCAATTTGACTACTTTTGTCTGGAAAATTCCTTGATACCAGTATTTATGCCAGCAGAATTGGATTTTCAATTCAGAGATAGCGTGACATTTCATCAAGTTCTGAGGTGTCTTTTTGAAGTTGTTGTGCAATTTATTCTGTATGTTTTATCTATATTCTTTTCCAAGACTGAGAAAATTAAATATGTAGCTTTTCACAGAAGGTGGCAGATGGATGTAACACTGATGTGGAAAGCTGCGGGTAGCAGTGCTATCATGGTAAACCCCCCATACAGCAGTGATGTGTCTAAGAGCTTATATTGCAGTAAAAGGGCCAAAAAGCAGTGCCTCACGAGCATCACAGGTTTCTCTGCCCACCTATTATTTCTATCTGCCCACGTTAATCTTACTGCCTAGAACCGGCCCTGGCTGTAGTACAAAGTGAGGTTGAAAATATTTTGTAATAAAGCCACATCGATTAAGACATAAAGAAACGTCAAATGGCTTAAATCAATTGAAGGGATTTGAACAAAAGTTCAAAAGTCTAAATGGAGTAAACATTGTAAACATGCACAACATTTAAGAAAAAGTAAATGGTTGGAAATAAATAAAGTGACTGCTGAATAAGTGTGTGTGTGTGTGTGTGTGTGTGTGTGTGTGTGTGTGTGTGTGTGTGTGTGTGTGTGTGTGTGTGTGTGTGTGTGTGTGTGTGTGTGTGTGTGTGTGTGTTTGTGCGTGTGCGTGTGCGTGTGCGTGTGCGTGTGTGTTTTCAGAGAATAGTGAGCCGGTGCGTGATTAATAGTAGCTCAATAGAGTGGGAAAGACCGCCCAATCTGGCAACACTGTTGACGTCATCACGATCCAGTGTCAACTTAAATCAATGAGACCAACTGAAAACGAAGCCGGTATGAAACTTAAACTGTGATTCTAAATAAAGTTTAAATGATATTGAAATTCCGTTTAGATATTATTGAAGATGCAAGTGTGTAGATTTGTTGAAGTACCAGAGGACTGCCGTCCTCCCTTTGACTACCATCGTTAAAATAAGATAATATTTTCAAAGTAGAATAACTCAACAATTAATCAATACTCAATATTTCAGATATCTGAAAAGAAACGCGCAATTCCAAACTATTCTTTAATATTTTTAAATTTGAATGGAGTCTCTAGGTGAAAAATTGAGGAAGGAGATAGGTCCCGAAGTTTGTAGAGAATATTAAAGAAAGACAGAAAGAATAAAACTTATGAAGAACAATAGTTGAGCGCTGCATGCAGCACTCACCTTATCAGTGGTTGAGAACTTCTCTCAGATTAGTAAATGCATAATTCTGTTGAGAATTGTTACCTTGTGTCCGCCGTGTGTGACTGTTGGTGCGTGCCCTGGTTAGACAGCATGTTCAAGCTGAGTTAAGACCGAAATCAGGTCACTTTTTGAAAATGTTTTAGTGCAAAAAAACGTTTTTTTATTATCTTGGATCTTGTCCCGTTTCTGACCGAACAATCGACCAGAAGAACATGCCACACCAAACACTTGCCATTAGGGGGCACTGTTGTGTAAGGATGACTTCATACAGTATACAAATGCATATCGTGTCTGAAAGCACTTTATTCTATTTCCTGATGCTTGGTGCTATTCTTTCCTAGGGCTTCGGGAGTGAAAGCACAGCACGGTTTAAATTAAAGCAGAGCGTAAAGGAGATTGAATCTAACTGAAAATTGATCCCATACTAGAGATTCATCAAGGCTAAAATAGCCATTATTCTGATGAGCTTGCATTTTGCTTGCATTTTGAAAGCCCAACTAGATTATATGAATAGATTTTCATACATGATAGCCTTTTATTTTGACATTTAATTCAATGGATAAGGCGTTCTGTCACAGTTTGAACTGTGTTTGCTCTAGTTTTATTGTAGGCCTACTTTATTTTTTACTTCAGTATCCTCTTTGTTCCGCTGTAAAAACGATAACACAACAGTGTTCACCTGGGCGTGCATTTGGGACTTTGACTCTCGTCTGATTGTAGAGTGTAGTTTTTCTCTCACTGGGTTCTGATTAACTTTATGTTGCAAGCTGCCTGATAGTTTATACTCTTAGTTAATGCCACTTCATTTTTACGAATGTTTTTCATTCCTGTTTGCTCTTCTTAAAGTCTTAAAATGTTACAGGGCTAGTTGCCATGTGTAATGTGTTTAACATGGCGACTACCTCATAACATTAAGTAACCTGGACCCAGTCAATCCTGTTCAATAGGGATTTCAATGGAGTTATCAATGATACATGAACATAATAACTGATGCATTCTACAAATAAAAAAGGCTGGCAAGCACGTACATCTTCCTCAGTTTAGAAGAATATTATTATTAATACTCAAAAAAACGCATCCCACTCATAGCACCGAGCCCGCCAAGCTACGCTAGTTCGCATCACACAGTTGCACAGAGTGGACCCGCCCCCTTACTTGGAGGGCGTTATATTTTAACTTTCTACATTTGCCCCCATGTCTGCATTTGGGTCAGAATATAAAACCTTTGAATGATGCTCTTTGAGTTTTGTTGAAGCCTCCCAAGTTGTTTTGGGCAATAGCATGGGATCATGTGTTGCTGCTACAACTATAGTGTGGCGGTAGCAAGACACAGCTGTGGTATGGTGCCGCTGTAGTCTGGTACAGGTGTAGCAAGACATAGCTTTAGCGTGGTCGCAGCTTGGTACAGCTGTTTCATTGTACAGCTGTAGTGTGGTTGTAGCTTGGTGTAGCTGTAGAGTGGTACAGCTCTAGTGTTGACCATCTGTAGCAAACACAACTGTAGCGTGGCTTTAGAACGGTATATACTATAGCGCAAGTGTAGCTTGGAACAGGGGGCTACCGCTATTATCTAGCAGTTCTAGTAAACGCCTGCAGGCAGGTGCTCGTAAATCTGGGTCAGTGTTTATCTGTGTGTGTGTGTGTGTGTGTGTGTGTGTGTGTGTGTGTGTGTGTGTGTGTGTGTGTGTGTGTGTGTGTGTGTGTGTGTGTGTGTGTGTGTAAAGGACTCACGCTTTGGTTGAACATGTCTGTCTCGTGGCGTAACGTCGTGTACTGACGTAGGTGCTGTTGGATCCACTCGATGCGGTCAACCTCCAGCTTCTCCAGCTCCTAAAGACGCACACACCACACACACACACACAAACACACACATGCAAACATGCACACATACAAGTAAACGCACACACGCAAAGGCTCACACGCACACACATGCACATACAAACGCTCAGGTTGTGTGCAAAACACATGCTCACACACAGGTAATTTAATTGTACATAATTGATTATTATTAGAGTCTCACCATACTAGTGGTGACCATCTCCTCAAACCACTTGGACTGGGTCTGGTTGTAAAGATCCAGGCTGCGCATCAGGTCATCGCCTGCAATGGGAAGAAGCCAATACTAAATATACCTCAAGTATCCAACATTCATGATCGGCGAGTGACTCACTTTGACCTAGTTTAAAGTCACAAACAACTGCTTCCTTGAATACAGCTTATGTTCTCTTTTTGAATATATGGGTCCCTCTCGTGGAACATAGCTTATGTGGACCTCTCCTTACGTGTTATCTCCTTGAATATAGCTTATGTGTTCTCTCCTTCAATATAGGTTATATGTTCTCTCCTTGAATAATGACCTCCCCTAAACTGTGATACACATCTGTGCAACGGAAGGCCTGCTTTGTGTTTCCTTCTATGTTTTCAGGTTCTTCATGATAGAAGTTGAGGAGGTTTGTACGACTGTCTTCACAATCACAACTTGATGAATATAATTAATGTTGTTAAATAGAAGTGTTTAAAGTCACTTGATCCAGAGGCAATCAAAGGGAGAGAGAGCCGTCATGTTAAAAAATTTTGACTTGTCCACAACGTATGGTGTAGATCTTCTTGTGTCTGTGCGTCTGACCAGCTCATTTGGACTTCCGGTGGGTCTTCTTGATTGTGTGTGTATGTGTGTGTGTGTGTGTGTGTGTGTGTGTGTGTGTGTGTGTGTGTGTGTGTGTGTGTGTGTGTGTGTGTGTGTGTGTGTGTGTGTGTGTGTGTGTGTGTGTGTGGTTGTGTCGGGGAAGTTTGTGTGTGTGTGTGACTCTGACCAGCTTGTGTTGACTTCCTGCGGGCCTTCTTGATGTGTGTGTGTGTGTGGGTGTGTGTGTGTGTGTGTTTGTGTGACTCTGACCAGCCTGTGTTGACTTCCTGCGGGCCTTCTTGATGTGTGTGTGTGTGTGTGTGTGTGTGTGTGTGTGTGTGTGTGTGTGTGTGTGTGTGTGTGTGTGTGTGTGTGTGTGTGTGTGTGTGTGTGTGTGTGTGTGTGTTTGTGTGTATGTTTGTGCGTGTGTGTGTGACTCTGACCAGCCTGTGTTGACTTCCTTCGGGCCTTCTTGATGTCCTCCTCTGTCTTGTTGCTCAGCTTGACCTCCAGCTGCTGGGTCTTCACCTCCAGGTCCTTCTGCCTGTCAGCCAGGGCCTTACGGGCCTGCATACACACACACACACACACACAGACACACACACACACACACACACACACACACACACACACACACACACACACACACACACACACACACACACACACACCCACCCACATGCATGCACACACACACACAGACACACATCCGCACACACAAACACAGACGCAGATAAAAGCCCACTTAAAAGTACATGCAGACACATGTAAACTAAATAATACAGAGCAGATTGGTGTAAAATGGGTCACCGTTGAAGGTATCCCCTGGTATACCACATAATTTACCACTGAGCTTTTCTCAGAAGCACTGCGTCTTCGTCACCAGGCGAGGTTGCACCCCCCTCTATCAGTGAGAGCTTTCCTTAACCCACCCACGATACCTCAGGATTAAATGGACTGCATTTATATAGCGCTTTTCTAACCATTGGCCACTCAAAGCGCTTTACAATATTGCCTCACATTCACCATTCACGCACACATTCACACACCGACGGCGGGGTCAACCATGCAAGGCGACAGCCAGCTCGTCGGTTGATGTATGGTTGCTATGCGGGAGAGCCACGTTTTTGATTGCCTCTTGATTACCACTCTACAGCTATACCAAGCTACAACCACACTACAGCTGTACAATGAAATAGCTGTACCAACATATTAAATTGAAGAATATGGTTTGTTTATTTTGACCTCCTGTGATTGACAGATGGTGCTGTAGAGTGGGATAATAACATCTGACCTCTAGGGGCAGTAGGGCCATTGCTGTGTACAAGAACCTACTACCAGCTATCCTGAGCTAGCCAGTTGATGTATGGTTGCTATACGGGAGAGCCACGTTTTCGGGTTGACAACAAATAAGTAAAGAGCAACGTCTACGTCAGTCTAGTTAATGTTAGTAGGCTATACCCAATGCACTGCAGAAGGGCTGGGCATCGGTTGTTTAGGTGTGAGATGTTTGCGATGTGTGAGTAGTGAGCCATCTAAGATGGGTGGATGTATCGTTGGATGGATGTATGGCTAGAGGGAGTTCTTTGTAGTGACCTTCTCCACCCCGGCGTAGCGGCTGGCCAGCTGCTTCCTCAGATCGGCGATGTGGTGGTCGTACTTCTTCAGGTCCTTCTTGAAGTGGTCGCTCCTGAAGGTCAGCATGGGCTTCTCCACCTCGCTGTGGAGCTGGAGGAACAGTCGTCTCACATCCCCATGCTATCAAGGCGAAGCTACCAAAGCTATCAAAGCTATCCGTTTCGAAAAATCTGCCTCCTCTGACATCACGCATGACCAACTAGATGTTCAGAAAAAACGGCTTGTAAATTAATGGCTAAGCACACTCACACCTGTTGGTATAATATGTCACCTTTTAGCCACCGTAGGAGCTTAAAGACAATAGGAACGATGGGTCTGTTTATCGGCACTTCACAATGACACACAAGTTTGTTGTGTTTGTTCACCGATTAACAAATAGTTTGGCTTCTACAAACATGCTTTTGCTTTTTCCAGTACAAGATAAGAGTGATCTGATTAGGTGATCTGACTTCAGGTGGAGGATGAACAGGTGAGTGGCAAGTTTTTACCTTGTTGGAGAACTTCAGGTGCACCTCGGCTTCGTCGTGGAGACTCTTCTTCAGCTGGATCCAGGCTTCACCCACGGTTCTGTATGGACCATTGAATACAGAACGGGATCCATCACACTCGGTCATATTCTGCTATCGGCTTTGTGATAGAGACACAGTCTACAGCATCAAATTTGTTTCTGAAAAATCTCCAAAGTGAGACGACTGACCATTGATTGAGAGTCGGACCAATGGAGACACACTAACGTGTCAGGGGATTTATGCCTGCAGGCTGCGATGCAACACGTGCATGAAGGAGTACTCTCTTATATTATCCAACAGCCAAGCGAGAGCGGTTCGGTTGGTTTGATATCACCTCATTGGACCTCCTATTTGTTTAGCCTGGAGACCATCCTACCAGTGACCACGTGACCTCACATCCTGTTGCACTAGACGGATCAGTCTGGCCCTCTAGCCCCCCCACATCGATTTCAGTTGGTGGGAGAACTTGTCTGACAGACCTCCTCCTTCAGCCTAATCAGCTTAAGAAAGTGCAGGCTAGTTCGTACTCTTGTTTAATAGTTGTTATTGAATAATTTTTTGTAATAACTGCACTTATGGCTCTACAAACGACGTTATCGCTCATCGCTTTTGGAGGCGCCTTTACTGTTTTTCCAGCAGCGGCCTTCGTTTTACATCATCAACTACGACTAGAGGTCCAGACTGATCCGATTGATAAACCAATAAAGAACTCATTGTATCTTATGAGAACGACAGCTCATACACGGTGGACAAGGTGGGAGTTAACAGTAGGGCTCCAAAAAAGAAAGTTTTCCATTTGGAAGTGTGAGAACGATCGATCGTTTTCAACGGTTATTCAAAAGCCATCCTTGTGGTTCATAAGCTGGGTAATGGCTCATGCTTCTCTGTTTACTCCATCCATCACGTCGATTGATGATGGGTGAGTCCACCACTGCTCAGGATGTCCTATCCCGTGGGCGTACGACCACTCACCCTTCCTCCTGGGCAGCCAGAGGACTCAGGGAGAGTTTGGAGAGGTTCTTGGCATACTCCTCTTCGATCTTTATCCTGAGGAAAAGGAGGAGGAGGAGGAGGAGGAGGAGGAGGAAAGATAGAAATAGGGAGGAGAGGTGGAGGAGGAGGAAGATGAGGAGGAGGAAACAGATGAGGAGGAGGAGGCAGAAGATGAGGAGGAGAAGGTGGAGGACGAGGAGGAGGATAAGAAGGAGAAGGAGGAGGAAGAGGAGGTGGGGGAGGAGAATGAGGAGGCAGAGGGGGAGGAGAAGGCGGAGAAGAAGAAGGAGGAGGAAGACAACGAGAATAATGAGGGGATGAAGAGATGGAAGATGAGAGGCCTGTGGTTAATAAGAGCAACCAATCACTGTTAGCAAAGCGAGAGCAGGAAACACGTCTCTTTTTAAGGCCAGGGGGGTCGCCGTGCTGCCGTACCTTTCGTGGACGAACTCGGACATCTCCTTCTGCATCTGCTTGCCCTTCAGCTGCTTCTGCAGCAGGATCTCGAAGCCCGGCATGCACGCGCCACCCTGGGGGTCCTTCTTGTCGGCCTGGGGGGGGGGATTAAAAGCATTTGCTTCACAATTGATAGTAAATACAACAACAATCGTCCAATAGCGACACTGCAAGGTTAACACCGGTTAACACTGACCTCACGGTGTGGTTCAAACTGACCAAAAGAGAGACTGTTATGTTCAAACCTACCAATAGAGAGACTGTGAGGCTCAAACCTACCAAGAGAGAGATTGTGTGGTTCAAACCTACCAATAGAGAGACTGTGAGGCTCAAACCTACCGAGAGAGAGACTGTGAGGCTCAAACCTACCAAGAGAGAGATTGTGTGGTTCAAACCTACCAAGAGAGAGACTGTGAGGTACAAAGCTACCAATAGAGAGACTGCGAGGTTCAAAGCTACCAATAGAGAGACTGTGAGGTTCAAACCTACCAATAGGGAGACTGTGAGGTTCAAACCTACCAATAGAGAGACTGTGAGGTTCAAACCTACCAATAGAGAGACTGTGAGGTTCAAAGCAACCAATAGAGAGACTGTGAGGTTCAAATCTACCAATAGAGACTGTGAGGTTCAAACATAGCCTACTAGAGACTGTGAGCTTCAAACCTTCCAAGAGAGATACTGTGAGGTTCAAACCTACCAAGAGAGAGATTGTGAGGTTCAAACCTACCAATAGGGAGACTATGTGGTTCAAACATACTAATAGAGAGACTGTGAGGTTAAAAGCCGACTAAAAGAGACACTGTGTGGTTCAAACGTACTAATGGAGACTGTGACGTCCAAACCTACCAATAGAGCCACTGTGTGGTGCTTGTAGCCATTCAAATAAAATAATGGGTTATGCTGTGATGTGTGGGCAGATGGATTTGGATATTATGGCCTAGTGTGCCCTTTGAGCATGTGTGGGTTGATAAAACGATGCATATGTGTGTGTGTGTGTGTGTGTGTGTGTGTGTGTGTGTGTGTGTGTGTGTGTGTGTGTGTGTGTGTGTGTGTGTGTGTGTGTGTGTGTGTGTGAGAATGTGAGTGTGTGTATGTGTCTGTGCATATGTGATTGAGTGTATGAGTGTGTGTGTGTCTGAGTGTATGTCTGTGTGTCGGTGTGTCTGTGTGTTTGTGTATGGAGGAGGAGAGTGTGGGTTGCTGGAGTGTTAAATCACACAGGGAGGTCAGAAAGGACCACCCAGTACCACGCCATAACGTTTCAGGGAAAGGTTTTGTCGTGCTAAAATACGGAAGTATTTAGTCTTTTTGTTGTAATGTAATTTGTTGTCATAATTTGCATATAAAGACAAAACCACAAAATGGTCAGCTGCACCATTCACATTTAGGGCATTTGGCAGACGCTTTTATCCAAAGCGACGGTTCATGCAAACATTCACACACCGAAGGCGGTGTCAGCCATGCAAGGCGACCGCCAGCTAGTCAGGAGCAGTCAGGGTTAGGTGTCTTGCTCGGGGACACCTCCTCGACACACTAGGCGGACCCTCTACCCCCTGAGCATGTTTAATTAATCACTGCATCGTTGGTCACGCTTTGTAAATGTGGCCACCTGAGATTGCAGCTGTGCACACGGAATTATTGCGATGTACTCATTTTCTATGTTTGTGTCGCTGTCAATATTTCAATTTAACTGAGGCTGTCATTCAACTAGCTGTTATACCCACCAGACTTGGGAAAATTCCCCTTTTCCCTAAATCTCAGATCAGCCCCTATTCAGTGTGGCTTGGTTACAGCCAAACTTCTGTGGGGAGATGGTATAGAGCCTGTTTTTGTTTTCTGTTTCGGGGGATTTCCTACTGAGGAAGTGGATGAAGCTTTCAGATAGGTATTTTATAGATTATATATATACATGTATATATGTATATATGTATTTGCTATACTGGCCAGCTAACCCAGGTTGATTTGAAACCTTCACAGACATTTGTTTACAGTTTACTGTGATCAGAATCAGAATCAGAAATACTTTATTGATCCCCGGGGGGATATTGTTGTTCCACTGTTGTTCCAGGTGCTTCATACAATAGAAATAGAAATAGAAATACCCTACAAGCTAACCCTACAAGCATAGAAGATAAGATAAGATTATAAATAAATAAATAAATAAATACATTTGCTGAAATCCAGACTTTGTTGTTGCACAATATTAATCCAGCCAATTAAAACATAAATAAAACCTATACTATACTAAAGTATAGCCAAAATATAGCAGCAACACACCAAAGAGCATTACAAGCCTCATCAGCAAAGAGATGGTCACCAAGACAGCATATTGAGAACATGTCGACCCAGCAAAATCAATCGGCTTCCTGAATGTTGGCCTCTTCACTTTACTTTCAGGAAGTGTAACTCTCGAAGACGAATAAGACAGGAGGTTTTGTAATAATAGATTGTCACAACGTTTTTGCGTGATTATCAAAGGAGGGGAACCCAATGTGAAAACTTCTCAGTCAGAACACAGGATTTACTGCATGTCCTCCGGAACTCAGCACACCACAGAACATCAGGACGGGTATGTTTATTTTGTTTTGTCTCATGATAAAAATTATAGCTTAAAATCATGCCTGTAGTGAGCATAAAGCTAAACACAACTTTATTAAGAATAAGCGGTTCAGCACTTGACGATTTTTGAGCAAATATAAATTCATGGGTTGATTAACTAAGCTGACATTTTGTGGTATCATGCCCTTTGTGAAAACTTTCATTTCTGTTTGAACTCAATTTGCTGGAAAAAAAATGGATGTACTTTATTTATTGAACTGCGGTTTTGCACCGCAAGCAGGAACCTATTTTGAAATTGGGAAACGCATCGTCAGCTTTTCAGGATGCTTATCATCTCAACTTCTTCATATTTCTTTGCCCACACTGCAGTGAATATAACGTCATAAAAGCAGTTTCCTCGCTCTCTGACTGTTCTTTTATCTTTCTCTCATGCAACACATTCCATATATATATATATCAATATTAATAGTATGATACACATCCAGTTTGAGATCTATCATGGAGAAAAGTCACAAGGGATTGCTCCAGAATAGAACCAGCTTGCTTTTATATGTAAGATTTTCTATTTATTTTTTTATATAGGTAGGTGAAAGCAAAGTGGCACAAAAACAACCGATCTAGTGTTCGACATAGTGTTGGGCATAATCCAGAAACCACTGGGCAGAACCAGAGTGTTGTGGTTCAGACGTTTTAAACCAAAGATGCGCGCCAGCAAAAGCGACCACACAGTGTCCAGCATGGAGATCGAGGACAGTTCCAATGGCTACGCACCTCTCATGGAAGAGAGAAGTAGGTTACACAATTCACTTTAGTTTTTTCACAACTTTTTCACCCAAAAGCAACTTTCTAACGTATCCCCCTTTTTTGGCTTTACGGTTATTCAGTGTCCAAAGCGTTTTCTGGGGTACGGCAGCGGCCTGTGAGGGTGGCGGCGGCTTGCCTCGCGGTTCTGTGTGTTCTGCTTCTGCTTGCCATCATCGGCCAGGCGGTCCACAGTGAGTACAATGACATGTTCCCCCGTTTCACATTCGTATCAGCCGACGGACGTTTGACCTAATTCTGGCACCTTCATTCCTTCTTCTGTTTGACATCGGCAGGCCGCAACATCGCAAAGGACGACGAGCTGAAGCAAAAGACCCTATCAACCGTGCAGATGAAACTCCAGCAGGCTGTCAGCGACGCCGCCCTGCAGAAGAAAGGGCTGACGGCCAGCCAGGCCCAGCTGCAGGAGGAGTGTAACTACCTCACCAGCCAGAAGAAGCAGCTGCAGACCAACAACGACATCCTGCAAAGAGAGGCAGAAACCTTGAGAGCCGGTCAGAGTAAGCAACAGGCCGACACGTCCGCCCTCACCAAGGAGAGAGACCAACTGAAGGCCAGCGAGAGCCAACTGCAGAGCAGCAACGCAGATTTGACCAAAGCCAACGACTTCTTGAAGAAGAGCTACGAGAGCCAGTCTCAGAAGGTGACCGAGATGCAGCGGACGACCGGCGAGCTGGAGAGACGGCGCGACGAGCTGCAGGACCAGAACGCCCTGCTGAAGCACGTCTCGGAGCAGCTGAGGTACAACTTCACCGCGCTGCTCACCATGGTCAAGAACCTCCGGTTCAGCCAGGACATCTCGGCCCAGGAGAAGGAGAAGATGAGGAGCAGCCACGACGTGGTGCTGGAGCAGAGGGACCAGCTGAACACCAGCCTCCTGGTGCTGGAGGCGACCACCAGGCAGATCCAGGACGGCTACACGGCGGTGACGAGGGAACGGGACGAGCTGCAGGCCGCCACAGCCAACCTGACCACTGCCAGGGACCTGCTGGTGGCTCAGAACCAGAACCTGACCGCCGAGAGAGACCTGCTGCTGGCCCAGGGGGGGAGCCCAGCTGCCGGTGAGGATGGGATTCGGAAAGGAAGTGCTTCGGCATCCTAAGGGATCAGGGTAGTCTAGGGGTGAGAGCGTTAAGGACTACCTGCCCTATGGTTCTGGGTTTGGATCCCTAAGGTCCACCTGGAGTCTAGACTGTCTTGAGCAAGAAGTCTGAGCTCTGCTCATTAATAGAGGGGATCTGAATACCTGTGAGTATGTCTGGTGCATTGCAATCACATGTGATCCAACTGGTCAAATCTTCACTAATCGACATTGATGGACAATCTCTTTCTAAGAGCGGACAAAGGACAAACTAAATACATTTACGACATAGCTTTGTTAGTCACAAGTTTGCCGAAACGACCCTGGCGTTTGTTTGCTAGAGGAACGTCAAACTTCCATCGCTTTACAATGCTCATAACGCCAAACAAGGGCACCACTGTTTTGGGTGTGGTCCTCTGTCGATGTGTTTGCAGGATGTTTCCGGTGAATGGATGGATGTAAACGTGATGTAATGTGTTCTCATAACCAGGGTGTCCCTACGGCTGGCAGACGCACGAGCAGAGCTGCTACTACGCCTCCACCATAGAGAAGACCTGGGAAGACAGCCGGTTATACTGTGTTCAGCAAGGGGCCAACCTAATCATGGTCACGGACTCAGCGGAAATGGTGCGCATTAAGCATTCACCTGTGTTGATCCATGTTGTGGTATTGGATCAGTTCACTGTTTAGTACCCATAAGGCAAATTTGGTGTTTTGTGTTTCTGATGTTTGATAATGAATATTATATATATATATATATATATATATATATATATATATATATATATATATATATATATATATATATATTAATTCCACAAAGGTAGTTGAACAATGACCTGAAAGAGTGTCCTGTCTATCTAAAAAAAAAATCATTGCTCATTAGGAATAACTGTAATGATTTGCTTGTGTATGTGTGTGTTAACATACGTGTGTGTGTGAGTGTGTGTGTGTGTGTGTGTGTGTGTGTGTGTGTGTGTGTGTGTGTGTGTGTGTGTGTGTGTGTGTGTGTGTGTGTGTGTGTGCGTGTATGCGCATGTGAGACAGTATACATTACATACACACATCTGTCTTTCCATTCTCAAAGCCGTTCTGACCACAACCTCCCTGTGTTTTGCGCCTCGTGTCCCGAACCTCCGCAGAGTTTCCTGAACAGCATTGTGGAGCTCGGAGGAGAGGTCTGGATCGGCCTGACCGACAATGGCAAAGAGGGCCAGTGGATGTGGGTGGACGGGACCAGGATGACTACATCGTAAGGGGCCCCACCTCAGACACACCACAGGGGTGTCGGAGATGGCTTTGAAACATGTATTACATTTACGCTTACATTTCGGACATTTAGCAGCCGCTTTTTTCAAAAAAACACTTACAATATGCACATTTGTCAGAAAAGCCGCTAAAACGTGTATGTCGGTACAATAGGAATGTTCATGGAACCAAGTGGCAAGCACTAATAATTGCTAGGTAAACCCATTCTGTATATTTATGTTATTTCAAGGGGGACCAAACCCCCTGACTCCGTCTTTAAATAACGGTTTGACTCTTTTAGTGTTTGTTCTGGGCAGTGGCGTAACATCATGGTGATATGCCTGGGTGCAAATGTTTATTTTGTGCCCCTCGACCGGACTTCAGAGCGGGGCGGGGGGACGACGACGACAGACCAGGGGTTCACAGAACCAAGTGCCAAGCACTAACAATCACTAGGTTAACCCATTCCCCGTATAGCATTATAACAAACATAGCTAGTATGAGATGCTACAAAATGTTAAGTACTTTTTTTTATGTGCAAGGACGTACAACATACAATCAGAACATATATTATGCATATGTCAGTCTTGTAATAGCATGTGTTTAACCTAACACGTAGTTACGCCGCATGACAAAACCAGGTGCGTAATGAGCACAGCGCAGTTTAGAGTAGGGAAATCAGATTCAACTGTGCCTCTACTGTCTTCCTCTTTCAGCGTGGCTGTCCTGTTAATCCATAGCTTTTAAAGTGAGACACATGTATCTTAGATACATATTATAGGCATGCTTTATTCAAATGACGCTTAGTTACCACTGCTGCCAGCTGCTTGACACGTCGTGTAGCCTCACTGCTTGCACAACCACTCTTAAAAGGAGGTCACATCACATCCATCCATTATGTATCGCAATAATGGCTTATTTGCAGCTAAATTTAAAGCATTTACCTCCATTCAGCCCCATGCATTAGACACTGTCTAACACTGTCCCCCTGGTACTCAATCAAGCGTTGAACTCTTTTCCCTGTTGAATTACAGTCAACGGTAGCGCCATAGATCTCTGTCTATAACGGCTCTGTTTCAAAGAGAGCAAACCATTGTGGCAGCCATGTTAGGGTTTGGTTCTGCTGTGTGTGTTGTTGTGATATCAGGGCTCTTATTGTGGAGATCTCTTCCTGTTTCTTTCTATGGCTTCAGGTTTTGGGCTAAAGGCCAGCCTAACCAGCATTTGGCGATAGATCAAGACTGTGTGGAATTCTGGTCGAGTTCGTCGACGCATGGCAGTTGGAATGACGAGGCGTGTAGTATAAAGGCGAAGTGGGTGTGCAAAAAGTAACGTGACAGCACCGTTCACATGGAATTGGGTCAGACTACACCTACGCCTTAAACACCTTAGAGCTTTATGCTTTGTCACACTTCTTTCAACAGCGTTCATTGGTACTCAAATATAAGTAGAAATACATGTGTTACTATAAATGTCTGTTATGCCATGTTTTCTTATTATAATCAATACACAATTTTTGTTTTTGTCTCAAATTAAGTATCGTTATTCACTCAAATCAACAAATGTCTCCTCATATACTATTTGTGAAACTGCAATTACATATAAGTCACTAAAAGCATTTTTGGGTTGGTGTCGTTTATTCAGCCTTTTCCATCTGCTCCAAACCTCCTTGTAGACTCCCAGCAAACAATGGATGTCTTTTGCAGAAGCGTGACTCTCAACAGGACCTGCTGCTATTAGATTTACAAAATTTGTCTACAGACAGTTCCCTATTGTCACATAGTGTCTTCCGACCTCTAGGGGCAGACTAAAGTCATCAAAGGCAAGTTCATTTTATTTTATCAGATTTCTGGACATTTCTTGAGAGGTTTGTTTTAAATGTGAATGTCATTTTTTTTTATGTCCTGTGTTGTCCATTAACAACTAAAATTTCAAAGAAATGTTGCAAATGCAAATGCATATGCCAGAATATATAAACATGAGCTTTCAGATTTGTCTGGTTGCAAGGCTAGTTCGATCCCTCATGTGCTTCTTTTTTAACTATTGATTTAAAAATCCATACACTAATAAAATCAAGCATATTTCGTAGAGGTATCAAATGTCAGGCACCTCTAAGATGGAAGCCAATCACTCAAACCACTAATAATAATAATAATAATAATAATAAAAATAATAATAATAATAATACGTTTTATTTATAACGCACTTTATATCAATTCAATGATATCAAAGTGCTACAATGCACGTTAAAAGAAAAGAGAAAAATGCAACAAAAAAAAATAAATAAAAATAAATAGCACATTAGCCAAAGGCTTTTCTAAAAAGATGAACTCACTACAATCATACCCATTAAAAAACAAGCACATTGCAATTACTGCAACACAAATCCACAACACAACACAATCCAATTCAACCCAATGTTGACATTAAAGACAATTCCCCGACGTAATAGTTGAAGCACTCACCCAGAAGTAGTCGCAGTAGCTCCAGTCGTTGGGCTTCAGCAGCTGCTGCTCGGGCCCCTCCCCCGGCAGCGGGAACGTCACACAGTTGACCTGGAGCATGGCGACAGATCCACGACGTGGAACAATTAATGTGGATTTGTGAAACCAATTTCTCAGCTCGAATCGAACCTTGAAAAACATCCACAACGTGTGAGTGTTAAGTGAAGGTGAACCCCCTTTTTCAGCTCGAATTGAAACCTGGAAACACATCCACAACGTGTAAGAAATATATCGGAGGTGAACCTCCTTTCTCAGCTTGAACTGAAACATGGCAACACATCCACAACGTGTAAGACTTAAAGTGGAGGTGAACCCTCTTTCTCAGCTCATGCAAGTACGCGGACATCAGAGGAAACCGCTGGCCAGACGGAGCCTCGTACAGCTGCACGCACCTCGCCAACGGTGACACTTCAACAACACTAAAATAGCACAACTTGAATTTAGAGCAGAGTTGAACAATGCAGACAATTTTCGTTTTCGGAATTGTTAGGAATGTGGAAACAAAAGCATGACTGTAAAGGGTTTGACACATTTAAAATGTGATCATTTGGTTCCTAGTTTGATGAATTTGATGGCTTTTTGTTTTTTGTTAACTCTTAAGGTGTCAAGGTGGTTATTCCAGATGTTGAGGAGAGAGAGATTGACAGGGAAAGAAAGATAGGGAGAGACAGAGATAAGGGCAGAGATACAAGGTGACCGTGAGTGTGACAGCGTTAGTGTCTTGGGGCAAGAGAAACTGAATGTTTTTGAGAAAGATTAATTGTTCCCAATTGTATTTTCTGACTATTTACAATATTTTACTTTTGTTTGCTCATGTCATGTCAATGTTAATTTCCCATGCCAGTAAAGGCCTTTGAACTGATTTTGAGACACAGAGAGAGATGGAGAAATATATTTATTAAAATTGATAAAAAGATAGAGAAAGGATGAGAGAGAGAGAGAGAGAGAGAGAGAGAGAGAGAGAGAGAGAGAGAGAGAGAGCGGTGTTCGT
>NC_044049.1:23819929-23822429 GCF_902167405.1 Gadus morhua | reverse complement strand
ACGTCTTTGGCGGACTATTTCACTGCTGATCAACACTACGAATGCTGGTAACGAATGAATTGTAAAAAGACACACCATGTGAAGTTATTTTCCAAATAAGATTTGAAAAGCTTTGGAATTTTATTTACAACACTATTTACATGGTTTCGGAGTAGTACACTTTGACATTTTAATACAGTTCAGCGAGAAAGGCGACGAAGAATAAGAAGGGGGCGTTCCAGTCTGCGTTAACGGGAACCCCCACCACACAAGAACGCCCATTTGTGTCTGCAGTGGGATGACATTGGATATAACGGGGGCTCGATGGTGACTGCTGCCGCAGTGATTCAGTTCAAGGCCTGAGTAATGGATGGAAGAGCTCAGGGAACAGATAGATCATAGGTCGGACCACATCGGGCCGCCAGGGAGCTTCTGTGGCCCTCGTTTCCTCGGTGTGTCGCGCGCTGTTCGTTTTTTGTTCGTCTCTTGTTCGGTCAAGACGGCACACAAAAATAGTGTCTTGTTTGTTTTATTCTTATTGTATTTTACGGTTATTTGACAGGGACAATGCACAATATATAATTTGGCCAGATTATAGCCGCAAGTCTAATTAACATATTTTGTCCCTGGACAGGAGTTGATGTTATAAAACAGATTAAATGACAACATGCGATGAGTTGGGACAATGACCCAAACACACGTCACAGCGACATGTACGGAGTGATAACATTTAGTAGTGAGAAAACATGAAATACCGGTAAGATACAAATGAACACAGAGACAAAAATCAATGACTAGAAATGTTCAAAACGGCGCTTTGTCTAATACTAACAGGAATGCTATTCCACAACCCTGATGATTTCACAGAGAAAGCGGTTTGGCCAAAGGTAGAATGCCCATGCAGACTTGTGTATCCACCACGTCTCATCATTCATAATTTTGATATATTCTCGAGGTACACTTAACTTTTGCGTAACGTGACCCTGACCACGTTACTCCTGAGATCAAGTTACAGCGAGAATCGTACTATTTATTTATTTGCGTGCATCTTTTGGGCCAAGACACAGATGCTTAAATAGGTGGTTGATGTTGGTTTGGTGCGTAGGGCTTTTATTGGCTGAAATCTGGGGGTGGTGGCAGAGGGGGCGGGACTATCTTAGCTCATCATGGAATACAGGGAGACACCATCACACACACTCATAAACACAAACAAGCACACACACATAAACACACACAATTATGGAACACATAAATACACACACATTCACATGCAAACTGACTTGTATACGCACGCACTCACTCATATACACACACCTACACACGCATACACGACTTACACATTCACAAATATTCACTCACTCACACACATTTATACACAGACACACACATTCAACAGATGAACCGATCGAAACCGACCCATCATAGATAATGAATCAGTCAGACACTCAAATATTTCCCCTCTCACACACACACACACGCACACAAACACACTGACACGTGCACACACACACACACACACACACACACCTCTGTAAGAATGCGGCGCCACCAATGTCTCGGCTTCAATGCATTACACCGCAGAGTCCTCAGGCTCTGTTGCTAAGCAACAAATTACTTTCGCTACTACACTGCCGCTACGCCAATCCTCCCCCCCCCCCCCCCCCCCCCCTCCCCCGCCCCCCTACACACAGACCTTCAGATAACACAACAATACCAGAACCCCCTCGCTCCCCCCGCCCCCCTCCCCTCCGCAGCTCCGACTCTCTGCAGACCGATGCCGTGAAGCCCTCAGCCTTTTTGTGATTTGGTGATTGGTCAACAGGGGACCTGAGCCCGTCCCATCAGAACCCTCGGCCATTAGGGCTTCCTGACAATCTGCGCCGCGGTAGGGGAGAAGCATCGGCTACCGTCGCTGCGCCTAGCAACAAGCCAGGTGCGAGTGTGCGACAGGAGAGCGACGCGCGCGGCCGGGGGAGGGGGGGGGGGGGGGGGGGGGGGGGTTGGTGGGATGAGTGGCGGTCCACATCGATGCCCCGAGTGAACAGGCGTGAAGGGTAGACCAATGTCAGGTGTTCTCTCGCGCGGCCGGTGGGTCTTCACCGCCCCCCCCCCCCGGGGTAGAGTTCTTTATTCTTTATCTCCCTGGGCGTGTATGCAAATGTATCCATGGCAACCGCGGCGCGGTATAGCAGGACGGGTGGAGGGGGGGGGGAATACAAAGCAGCATGTGATGGTATCGTGTCGGTTAGAACCTGCCGATTGGATTGGCCTTTCTCTGATTCTCCACAAGGATTTCACTTCTTTACATCATCGTGACGTTCAGATCTGACCGGGGCTTCTTGATATCCAGACCCGGTTGTCGTGGCGATGAGCCGAGCTCACCAGCGTGTTGAAAGCGTCCTCCTTTTTTCTGAAGGAGCCGTTCTAGCCGTGGCTGTCCGTGAACTACACAGAATGAACGCCAATGGTGGAGAGATCCATCCATGCACACACTCTCATACTAGCTGTTGTATGGATGGAT
>NC_044049.1:23809929-23814929 GCF_902167405.1 Gadus morhua | reverse complement strand
AGGAGGAAGAGGCGGAGAGGAGGAGGAGGAGGAGGAGGAGGAGGTGGAATGGGGGAGGAGAGGGAGAGGGGGAGGGGGAGACATTTAGGCTGGGTGTTTACCTCCCTTCTCCCAAAGAGCTGGCGTCAGGGGAGGAGGTGTGTGGAAGAGGGAGGGAGGAGGGGGGCAGGCGGGGGAGGGGGGCAGGTGAGAAGGGAACGGAACAATAATAAACTGCTCAAGACACGTCGTGATTGGTTGAAAAGCTGGAGGAGGGGGGGACGATTAATCAGCAACAACAACGCACAGCTTTGGTGTTGGTGTGGCCGTCGCTCTCCATCGATGTGCTAGTGGGTATTGTTTGTGTGCACAAAGGTGTGTGCGATCATACTATTCTTGTGTGTGTTATTGTTTGATGGCGACGTGAGAAGTCAAGGCACCGCCCCCATGTTAGACGCTAGGTGTGTGTGTGTGTGTGTGTGTGTAGGTATGTGTGTTTGTGTGTGTGTGTTTTTGTGTGTGTGTGCGTGCGTTTCTGTGTGTGTGTGTGTGTACGTATGTGGGTGTATGCGAGTGTTTGTGCGAGCAAGAATGTGAATGCTCGGGTGTTCCTTTGCTCCACTGTGTGCATGTGAGTCTGTACGTGTATGTGCGTGTGCGTGTGTGTATGTAGGCTTGCATGAATTTCTTAGAGCCATCATTTGCTCAAGTGGGCGTGTGTGATGGAAAGGTCCTCTGTTCGAGCCCCCAACGTCAGCAGCCTGCTTGTAGGCACCCCTGTAGCCAACACACATTTCCTTGCGGCCGCAATCTGGTTGCCGCTCCAACCCAGGCCCCCCTCCCCCCCTCCAATCCCCCCCTAACCCCCATGGGCTTGTTATTGTCCCGATCGACCATATGGCCCTTCTGCCCCCCCCCCCCCCCCCCCTCCGGCACATGGCTCCCGTCATGTGACCCGGGGCCACTGGTCACATGGGTTGGCAGGTACACCATGCACCTTGGCCTGGGTTCATCACTCAACGCACACAGGACAGTCCACCGGGGTGAACACGCCCACCAGGAACATCAATCAGAGTTTGACATTTTGCACAAAAATAAATAAATAAACAAATGCTGTAGACATTTTGCACTCTGAGGATTTTGTATTCTGCCATTTGATCGACACTCATTTGCTGAAATGTCAAATATGCTCCTGCCTCGCTGATCGAGCTGCGAGTTATCATCGATTCTCTTAAACTCGCACCTTGGGGTTAACATTTCATGTTAGTCTTTGCCGGACGATTGCCAGTGTATTAGCGTACTCATACTATTTTTACTGTTACGTTATTGAGCAGACGCTGATAACCCCAGTCACTTTCATTCCCCATAAATCTCATAAATCTCGTGATTCACAGGGTTTAAGACAACTTCAAGAACGCCTACAGGTAGACTGCAGACATTAGAGGTTTAAACAAAAACGTATAGGACAAACCATGAATCAAACCCCAGTACTGCTACTAGACTCTCCGGCAGAATAGCAACAAATCAACACAGCGGAGGAATATGATCATAATAATAGTAATAAAGGGGCTCTGGTGAGGCTGACAGACACATTAAAAAGGGGACTTGTAGCCTTTGTGGGAAATCAATAGCAACACAAAGATGAGTCCCGATCAATCCGTCCTGGAGTTTATTATGGTGATGTGGAGCCAGGGCTTAATGGACCTCAGAGTGTCGTACAAATGAACTAGGCTGCTAGGAGCTTCGTTACGGCGGTGTCGTAGACAATCAAAACATCTGGAGAGTGATGTGTGGACTGGGGAAGGGAATCACAGCGTACCTCACAATACGATACGATGCGTGATGCGTGGCTCGCGATAGCGATAATATTGTGATTCTATGATAATCAATATATTGTTAGACAATCCTATAATGATACATCACAATATATGTCTAACTACAGAAACAAAACAAAATGACAGTGAAAAGTGCTGGATTTCTGTCTTTACTCGTGGTCCAAACTTGGTCCAAAAAATATCTCTATATATATATGGATAAAAAAGATATAGATATTTGGCGCAAGTTTATCGATTCTAATTTCACACGAAGAAGGACACAAAGATATTTTCTGTGTGGGCGGAGGGGCCGGTCACAGGCTGAAAGAAAACTCTTACGAGTGTGGCATGGTGAGAATGAGGGCAAGGAAGATTCCTTATTTCCCGCCTTTCTACACAACTTAACACCTCCATGTTAAACATGAAAAGCTGCGTTGGATGTCTGCTGTCGTCCTTCTAGCCTCGGTGACTGGCTCTCCTCGTGGCTGTTGAGTCGCGCTGAACTTACCCCCGGCTGAACGAAAGCACGCGAGCTTTGAGACCCTGGGGGATTCACGTAACAAACAAACAGGGCTGCAGGCCTGGGATTGTAGTGTACGATGTGGCTGTGATTCCAGCGGTGTGTGTGTGTGTGTGTGTGTGTGTGTGTGTGTGTGTGTGTGTGTGTGTGTGTGTGTGTGTGTGTGTGTGTGTATGTGTGTGTGTGCGCGTGTGTGTGTTCGCATGTGTGTGCGTATGCATGTACATGTGTGTGTGTTTGTGTGAATGCTTGTGCATTCATTTTCTCAAGTGGCCATGTGTGTGATTGGATCATAATCAGTCATCGTTATTGTCCCAGGATTCAGAACACCGATATGAATGCATCTCGGCTCGAGCGAAGGCCCCTCCCATGTATGGCTCTGATTGAATAATGCAATAGAATCTATTGGTTACTCGTAAAAAGTGTTTTGCAAATCATTGGTGATTCAATACTCCTCTCTCACCCTCTCTTTCTCCCCCCCCCCCTCTCTCTCTCTCTCTCTCTCTCTCTCTCTCTCTCTCTCTCTCTCTCTCTCTCTCTCTCTCTCTCATTATCTCTTTCTCTCTTGCTCTCTCTCTCTCTCTCGCTCTCTCTCTCTATATATATCTGCACTTTTTCCTTCTATCCGTTTGTTGTCTCCTACATCCAAACAGAACGGAATACCAAACGATGCTTGAAGCTTCATTCTTTGATGAGGCTGAGACTACAAGCCTCCTGAAATTGTGTTTTCTTCACGCGTTAAACACACAATAATGCGCTATTAGTCATGCTGTGTTAGTTTAGTTAGTTTGTTTTATGTATTTGTCACATACACAATTGTACAGGGCAATGCGTAGTGAAATTCATATCTACCGGTCCGGCTGTACATGTGTGTGTGCGTTTGTGTGTGTGTGTTTGTCTGTGTGCATGCGTGCGTATGTGTGTGCATGGGTGTGTACATGCGTGTGCGTCTACATGTGTACGTTTGTGTTTGTGCATACTCGTGTACATGTGTGTGTATGTGTGTGTACCTGCGTGCGTGTCCATGTGTGTGTGTCTATTGGAATAGCTTCTCGTGCCGTTTGGATGATAGGGGGACAGACAGATGGGTGATGGACAGATGGATGACGGGCTGGTCGATGGACAGGTGGATGACAGATATGAGGATAGAGGGCTGATAGATAGAAGGATGAGAGGAGGCACAGATGATAGGTGGACGGACAGCCAGATAGATGGAGGCTTCACACGACAGCTTTAGAAGCACCCACACACCCACGCCCGGGAACAGAGGAGCGGCGGGATCCCGGGAACGGACGGGAAGAGGACAGGAGATCTGTACGGTCACGCTAAATATAGACCCTCCCTCCGTTCCTCTGGGAATATCAAAGTTGCAAAGGCCCGTTGCCGCGGTGATTGGCTCACCGACTCCGCCCCCACAACCATGAACCTGTCATTATCAAACTCATTATAACGATTAATTATTAATCATTATTATTTATAATCTACTTCATGCATGTTATTTTTTTGAGTCAAACTTTTTCTTTATTGGTTAGGGTTGGAAATGAGGTGAAAGGGTGCTGCCGTAATGAAACTGGACATATGTTGTATGGGTGTGTTATGGTAAGGGAACTTTGGAGTAAATTAGTACACCTGTTAAATGATTTATTTAATGTCATCCTAACTAAAAGCCCAGCACTCTGTCTTCTGGGAATAATACTGAGTGAACACCAGATGTACGGTAAAAAAAAATCATGGTGCCGACTGGCCATTTTAACAGGGAGTGGAATTATCTTGAGGAACTGGAAATCAGTCACCCCTTCATCCTTTGGTGACTGGTTTGAACTAATGACAGACATGCCAAGCTGTGAAAGGGTCACATTCAGACTCGCTGGACAACAACATTCATTCCTAACTACATTAACAATAGGCAGTGATCGAGCATATCCCACAAAATTGCACCCATTTTGGCGGGCTGTGGACTCCATCGATTCATGGAGTCCCGAAAGTAGATATTGCCGTTCAAATCAATACAAGTGGGGAACAGGAATGTGTCTCTGCAAAAAAATTCGAGATATCAATCAAAGGCCCCTTATTATATTTATACCTTGTTCTAAAAAAATATAAGTTTTCTCTCTTCAAAACGCCTCCCGAAGTGTTTTATTAGCCGTTTTATGTATTTATTTTTTGCTTGAGAAGGAGGGGTGGGCAGCTGAAAGGAGTCGTAGTGAAACAAACGGCCATTAACTTATCGTGTCTGAGGTATTTCCATTTACTCAACATGAATGGCGTTGAACACGGATATACAAAACACACATATCATTGAAATAGCCGTCACATGCAGGCACTGACGTATTGATTACCTGAATGATTATGGGAGACCTACGTAATTTTCATAATATTGTTAATAGTCTGATATTAACATTTCAGCTGTGTTGGCATTTCATTTTAATTTGCTTGTTGAGCTATGTATGACAGTTAATAATGTTGGTTTGTTACAAATCATTATTCATTAATTCATTATTTGGGTAGGCTACTCCAACTTCGTTGCTGGTCGATATGTAACCGTTTACTTTTATATAAATTATTTATTGCATTTTTCGTAAATAGTTAGTTGGAAGGAATCTGTTTCTTAAGCAATAACATTGAACTGTATTTTTCTAGGCCTACATACGTTACGTTGTTGGTGTTACATGTTATATGGAGCAATC